>NC_091064.1:214325802-214626862 GCF_000393655.2 Nicotiana sylvestris
ATGAGAGAGAGAGTGCCAATATGATAATCCTCATTTGCTTGTCCTCAAGGACAAGGTTCAGCAAGGTGATTCCAGGGATGTTACTATTTGGGATAATGGGGTGTTGAGGATGTAGGACCTGATATGTGTGCCCAATGTGGATGGGTTACATGAGTTAATTCTTGAGAGATTTACATCCGAGAGATTGTTCGCCTTCACGGTGTGCCATTATCCATCATCTCAGATCGGGGCAAGCAGCTTACATCGTAGTTTTGGAGAGCCGTGCAGCGAGATTAGACACCCATGTTGAGTTGAGTACAACATTTCACCCTCAGATAGACGGGCAGTCCAAGTGCACTATTCAGATATTGGAGGACATTCTACACGCTTGTGTTATTGATTTTGTAGGTTCTTGGGATCAGTTTATGTCGCTCGTGGAGTTTGCCTACAACCACAACTACCAGTTGAGAATTCAGATGGACCCGTATGAGGCTTTATATGGGAGGCAGTGTAGATCTCTAGTGGGTTGGTTTGAGCCGGGTAAGGCTAAACTATTGGGTACTGACTTGGTTCAGGATGCTTTAGACAAGGTTAAATTGATTCAGGATCGGCTTCGCATGGCGCAGTCTAGACCGAAGAGTTATGGCGACATAAAGGTCCTTGATGTTGCTTACATGGTTGGGGAGATGGTTCTACTAAAGGTTTCACTATGAAGGGTGTTATGAGGTTCGGAAAGAAGGGAAAGTTGTGCCCTTGGTATATTGGGTCGTTTGAGGTACTACAGAGGATTGGAGAGGTGGCTTACAAGCTTGCCTTGCCACCTAGTTTGTCGGGTGTACATCCAGTATTCCATGTTTCTATGCTCCAGAAGTATGTCAGCGATCTGTCTCATATTTTGGATTTCAGCATGGTTCACTTAGATGGTGATATGACTTATGATGCGGAGCTGGTGGCCATTTTAGACCGACATGTTCGAAAGTTGAGGTCAAAGGATATAGCTTCAGTGAAGGTGCAGTGGAGAGGTCACTCAGTTAAGGAGGCTACTTGGGAGACCGA
This sequence comes from Nicotiana sylvestris, assembly GCF_000393655.2. Lineage (NCBI taxonomy): Eukaryota > Viridiplantae > Streptophyta > Magnoliopsida > Solanales > Solanaceae > Nicotiana > Nicotiana sylvestris. Next base: position 214,326,838 of record NC_091064.1, read on the forward strand.
GTGAAAAATGCAGAGGAGATATCCACACCTATTTGAGACTCCAGGTATATTTCTAGACCCGTTCGAGGACGAATGTTTGTTCAAGAGGGGGAGGATGTAACGACTCGGCCAGTCATTTTGACAGTTGTAGCCCTATTCCCCCATTTACTGCTTATTTTTTACTTTACAGTTGTTATATGACTTACTAGGTTAGTCGGTTCGGGTTCGGAGAGATTTCGAAATGATTTGGGACACTTTGTCTCAAGGTTAAAAGCTTAAGTTGAAAAATTTAACCGAATGTTGACTTATGTGTAAATGACTCCAGATTTGAGTTTTAATGGTTCCGTTAGCTCCGTTGGGTGATTATGGATATAGCAGCGTATCCGGATTATGATTTAGAGGTTCGTAGTTGAATTAGGCTTGAAATGGCAAAAGTTGGATTTTTGGGGAGTTTGACTGGGAGTGAAAGTTTTGATATTGGGGTCGTATTGGAGTTCCGGAAGTTGGAGTAGGTCAGTGGTGTCATTTATGACTTGTGTGAAAAAATTGAGGTCATTCGGACGTGATTTGATAGGTTTCGACTTCGTTTGTATAAGTTGAATTTTCTTAGTTTTAATAGGCTTGAATTGGGGTGTGATTTGGGTTTTTGATATTGTTTGAGGTGATTTGAGGGCTCAACTAAGTTCGTATGATGTTTTAAGACTTGTTAATATGTTTGGTTGAGGTCCCGGGGGCCTCGGGTTGATTCAGGGTAGTTAACGGATCAAGATTTGGAGGTGTGAGATTGCTGAAACTGTAGCCCTTCTGGTGTGATTGCACCTGCGAGGGTCATAGCTGCAGGTGCAATAGGTGGTGCGCAGGTGCAGAGTTAGTGGATGTCAGTATAGATCGCAGGTGCGATGGGGCTTCCGCACCTGCGATTGTGCAGATGCATGCAAGGGTCGCAGAAGCAGAGTGCTCGCTGGTTAAGTGACTTTCGCATAAGCGCATTTTCTTCCACAAACGTTGATGCGCCAGTGCGAGCCTAGGCTGCGCAGGTGCGGGAATGCCTGGGCAGAGCTTAAAAATGTGGGTTTTCGGGATTTTCTCCATTTTGAACATTTTGAGCTCGGGTTTTAGCGATTCTTGAGAGGATTTTTGAGGGGATTCTTAAGGTAAGCTCCTTGTACTCATTTTTTAATCAATAATCTTGTTTCCCCATTGATTTTCCCACCTATATTGTGTAGGTTTGAGGTGTAATTTGGGGTTTTGAGACTAGGGATTTGGAGAGTTGATTTTAGGATTTGAGTGGCGATTTGGTGTCAGATTTTGATAAATTTATATGGTTAGACTCGTGGTTGAATGGGCTTTCAGGTTTTGTGACTTTTGTCGAATTTCGAGACGTGGGCTTGAGGGACTGGCTATGAGCCGATTTCGAATTTTTGATTATTAGCTTCGCATTTTCTTGTAGAATTGATTCCTTTAGCCCGTATTGATTGTATTGTACTGCTTGTGGCTAGATTCGGGACATTTGGAGACCGATTTGCGAGGCAAAGGTGTGTTGGAGTGGAGTTTGGCTCGGATTGAGGTAAGTAACACTTCTAAACTTGGCTTTGAGGGTTCGAAACCCCGAATTATGTGTTATGTAATTGGTGTTGAGGTGACGCACATGCCAAGTGATGGGCGTGCGGGCGTGCACCATGAGAATTGCGACCTAGTCGATTACATGTCATTGTATAGTAGATCTATCTTGTTGTTATCCGTGTTTGCATCATGTGATATTTTAATTGAGTTGTCAATCATGCTAGAGATCATGTTTAGGCTATATGTGTGATGACCCAAAAGGTCATCACTCGTTTTGAAAGTAAATTCTGTGTTCCGAGGCCTTAAAACCCTCTTTTTGTCTCACCTCGATTTGTGTGTGCAGTCCAGGTGCGTTTCCGTAAAGCTTTTATGTGAAATCTAAGAAAAATAAAAAAATTATCCTTTAATATTGATTAAATTTTACTTTGGTAAACATTCTTGCTAAACAGACCTGGACCGTGATCTAACGGTCTCGTAGGGTCCGTAGTAAAATATGGGACTTGGGCGTATGCCCGGAATCGAATTCCTAGGTCCCAAGCCCGAGAAATAAATTTTTGAAAGAAATTGTTTAACTTAAATTATAAGAGTTTTTGGAAATGTAAAGATGTTTGAAATTGTTAGTATCTGATCCGTATTTTGGTTCCGGAGCCCGGTATAGGTCTTACATAATAATTAAGTTGAATCTGTGAAGTTTGATAAGAATCAGAGTTTGTTTAGTATAAATCGGACCTTTATTTTAGAAAATGGAAATTTTGATGTTCTTCAGTGATTTCATGAATTTGAGGTTTAATTCATAGATATTGATATTATTTTGATGATTTTATCGCACGACCAAGTCCGTATGATGTTTTTAGACTTGCGTGCATGTTTGGTTTGGAGTCCCGAGGGCTCTGGTGAGTTTTGGATAGGTCGTACAGTGTTTTGAACTTAGGAGCAGCAGTTGATGTGTTGCAGGTCTGCAGGCTTCGCATTTGCGAAGCCTGGCTCGCAAATGCGAGCTCGCTCTTGCGACTAACCATCGCATTTGCGATGACTGGGCAGGGGGTGACCTTCGCATTTACGAAGCTCCATGTCTCAAAAGCGACTCCAACAATGATCGCAATTGCGAACGATGGTTCACATTTACGAGGTTAACAAGGCAAGCCTACCTTCGCATTTGAGAAGCCTGGGCCGCAATTGCGAGTTCTCATTTGCGAACCTGACATCGCAAATGCGATATCTGCGCCTGTGTAAATTCAAGCTTAGACGAAATTTTCTTCATTTTTCAAACTTCCTCCAACCCTAAGCTCTCTTGGGCGATTTTCCAAAGAAAGGTATTTCTCCAAAACATAGGTAAACAACTTCTAACTTATTCTCTTCAATCTATAACATCTTTTAACATGATTTCAATTCAAAATCAAGGGTTTTGATGGGGAAATTGAATTTTTGGGTAGAACTTAGGATTTTCAATTTTTGGGGATTTGGACCTCGATTTGAGGTCCGATTTCAAAACAAAATATATATTTGAGTTTGTGGGTGAATGAGTAATCAGGTTTTGGTTCGAACTCAAGTTTTGACCATGTGGGCTCGAGGTCGATTTTTGACTTATTGGGTAAATCATTAGAAAACCTATTTTCATGCATTAAAATTGATTCATTTAGCATTTATCGATATCGTTAAGTAAATTGTTGCTAGATACAAGCGAATTAGTGGTGGAATCGAGGGGTAAAGTGGTAGTTGAGGCTTGATTGTGTTCATGGAATTGAGGTAAGTGTTGGTCTAACCTTAGCTTGAAGGATTATGAGTTGTGGCTTATTTGATATGTGTTAATTGTTGAGTACGACGTATAGGTGTGGTGACAAGTATCTATACCTCGATGTCAAGCATGCCCGTGAGTCTTATACTATGATTGATGTGACTCCATTTTGTACTGTCCATGCTTAATATGATGATTTCTAATGTTGAACAAGGCTTGTGGAAGTTAACATTGTAGAGCGTTGGCTCAAGTTGAGAATTGAGTTGTGAAGTAATTGTGGAAAAGATAAGAGGTTTATGATATTGTCTCCCTTGCCGGAATGTTATTGCATATGCTATTATTTCCCTTGCCGAGATGTTATTGCTCATGATATTGTTTCCATTGCTGGGATATTATTGTTATACTATTGTTCCCTTGCCAGGATTCTATTGTGATTTTATTGATTCCCTTGCCCGAATTGCTTTGTGATTGTTGCTTGGGTGAGGATGAGTGTAAAAGCACGAAGGGTGATGCCGTGCGTGATATTTTTGAGTGAGTGTTAATGCACGAAGGGTGATGTCGTGCCGATATTGTAAATATAAAAGCATGAAGGGTGATGTCGTGCCATGACATGAGTGATAATGCACGAAGGATAATGTCGTGCCATGATTATGAGGTAAAAGTACGAAGGGTGATGTCGTGCCAAATAAATTGATTCTTATGGTGAGAAAGAGAGTAAAGGCATGAAGGGTGATGCCGTGCACTTGTCATTGATTTCCTTATTCTTACTTATAGTTGAATTTGGTATTTCGTATGCTTCTTTACTGAATTCCTGTTTGTACATGATATTCCCCGAGCATGTTTCCCCTTCCCATCTTTAACTGCTAGCTTCTGTCATTATTACTTGCTGCATATGATATAACTACACATGTATATTTGGTAGTCTTGTCCTAGCCTCGTCACTACTTCGCCGAGGTTAGGCTCGACACTTACCAGCACATGGAGTCGGTTGTGCTGATACTACACTCTACACTGTGTGCAGATCCCGGTGTTCGAGCTTTTGGACCACAGCGAGGTTGTTGTCTTCAATCTATCAGAAGACCCGAGGTAGTCCTGCAGGCGTCCTCAGGCCTTGGCGTCCCCTTCCTGTCTAGTTTTTCTTCTGTTCTTTACTATTTCAGAGACAGACATGTATCTATTTTGTTCAGACCCTATTTGTAGTATTCTTAGATAGTTTGTGAGATTATGACACCAGTTCTAGGTGGCTTATGTTTATGGATTCGTATTAGTATTATTTTAAATTGTTATATTTCATTCTTCCGCTTTATTATTTCTGTTGTTTATAAAATGTTAACTCACAATTGTTAAGGGATTAAAAATGAAAACAGTAAAATAATTGGAATAATTGGCTTGCCTAGCTTTCACTAGTAGGCATCATCACGACCCCCGAGGGTGGGAAATCCGGGTCGTGACAAGTTGGTATCAGAGCTCTAGGTTGCTTAGGTCTCACAATTCACGGACAAGTTTAGTAGAGTCTGAGAGATCGGTACGGAGACGTCTGTATTTATCCCCCAGAGGCTACAGAGTTAGGAACAACTTCACATCTATTCTTTCCTGTCGTACGACTTTATTTCTCAATGCTAATACTTCCACTCTGTTCTTTTGCATATGGTGAGAACACGTACCGCTTCATCAGTTGACCAGCAGCCCGTGCCCCCAGTAGAAACTCCTGCAAGGGGCAGAGGCCGAGGCCGTGTTGGGGTCCGAGGTAGAGCTCAGCCCAGAGCTCGAGCAACAGCACCAACGGTATAGCCTCAGGTTGAGTTTGACGATGAGGTTCCAGCCCAGACAGTTCCAGTAGGACCAGTTCAGGTCCCAGAGGGGTTCATCACCACCCTGGTACTTCAAGATGCTCTGATCCCTCTAGTGGGCCTTATGGAGAGTGTCGCCCAAGCAGGCTTGCTTCCTGTAGCACCAGCCATCTCTCAGGCTGGAGAAGGAGCCCAGACTCCTTCTACTCACACTTCAAAATAGGTAGCTCCCCAGTTTCAGACTCCAGCAGCTCAGCCAGTTGGGGTAGTTCAGCCGGGTGTTGTGGCACAGACCGGTGAGGGGCCAGCTATGTCTACTAATGCCTTCTGGAGATTGAACAGGTTCACCAAGCTTTTCACTACTACTTTTGGTGGTATATCTTTTGAGGAACCCCAGGATTATTTGGACAGCTGTCATGAGGTTCTACGAAACATGGGGATAGTGGAGACCAATGGGGTCGACTTTGCTACTTTTCGTTTGTCTGGATCCGCCAAAGACTTGGTGGAGAGATTATTGTTTGGCTAGACCTGCTGGGTCACCGTCTTTGACTTGGGATCAGTTCTCTCAACTATTTCTGCAAAAGTTTCTTCCTATCACTCAGAGGGAGAACTATCGAAGGCAGTTTGAGCGTCTCCAGCAAGGTTCCATAACTGTCACTCAGTACGAGACCAGATTCATTGACTTGGCCCGTCGTGATCTTCTTATACTTTGAGGGACTCGTTCAGCCTATTCGATTGCAGATGGCTAAGGAGACGGGGAGAGAGATTTCTTTTTAGGATTCAGTTAATGTGGCCAGAAGAATTAAGATGGTTCTATCACAGGGGAGTGGTCAGGGGGCTGACAAGAGGCCTCGTCATTCAGGTAGGTTATATGGTGCCTCATCTGGAGGCAAAGATTCTTTTGGTAGGGGCCATTCTCCCAGGCCGTTTCATTCAGCACTTTAGGCTTCTCACGATGCTCCAGGTGGCCATGGTTCTCATATGCAGTATTCTGATCAGTTGCCTTACGATGCACCGCCAGCTCCTGAGTTTTCAGAGTGGTTATTCAGGCCATCAGGGTCAGCAGTCTCAGTAGCCGAGGGATTGTTATACTTGTGGCGATACGAGGCATATTGCTAGATTTTGCCCTCGAGCACCGAGCAGCTCTCAACATCAGGGTTCTCGTGCCATGGTTCAGGTACCAAGTATTCCACCCGCCCACTCAGCCAGCTAGAGGTGGAGGTAGATGTGCTAGATGTGGAGGTAGAGGTATTAGAGGTGGAGGTCAAGTCGCTAGAGGTGGAGGCCAGCTAACAGGAGGCTGTCCCAAAGATGTAGTTCAGAGTGGTGGGGCCCATCCCCGATGTTATGCTCTTCCAGCCAGGCCTAAGGCTGAGGCCTCCGATGCAGTTATCACAGATACTGTTCTGGTTTGTAGTAGAGATGCTTCAGTTCTATTTGATCCAGGATCTACATACTCATATGTGTCATCTTATTTTGCATTGTATCTGGTCATGTCTAGTGATTCCTTGAGTGCTCCTGTACATACTCGAGTAGATCTGTTACTTTTGGATATGGTTGATTTTGATGTCATATTGGGGATGGTCTGGTTATCACCTTACCATACTATCTTGGACTGTCATGCCAAGACGGTGACCTTAGCCTTACCGGGTTTACCTCGTCTAGAGTGGAGAGACACTCCTGGTCATTCTACCCGTAGGGTTATCTCATATATGAAGGCTCGGCGTAGGGTTGATAAGGGATGTTTAGCCTATTTGGCATATGTTCGTGATTCTAGTATCGAGGTTCCTTCTATGGATTCTATGCATGTTGTTCGTGAGTTTCCTGAGGTATTTTCTTTAGACCTGCCGGGGTGGCATATTGACTTCTGCATTGATTTGGCTCCAGGCCCCAGCAACCTTTATGGATTTGATGAATCGAGTGTTCAAGCCTTACTTGGATTCATTCGTGATAGTCTTCATTGATGATATTTTGATCTATTCTCGCAGTCGGGAGGAGCATGAGCAGCATCTGAGAGTTGTTCTTCAAACTTTGAGAGATATTCAATTGTATGCTAAGTTTTCGAAGTGTGAGTTCTGGTTGAGTTCAGTTGCATTCTTGGGTCACATTGTATCAACAAAGGGTATTCAGGTGGATCCGAAGAAGATAGAGGCAGTCAAGAACTGGCCTAGACCCGCGTCAGCTATAGAGATCCGAATTTCTTGGGTTTGACAGGCTATTACCGTCGGTTTGTGGAGGGTTTTCATCTATTGTAGCCCCGATGACTAGGTTGACCCAAAAGGGTGCCCAGTTTAGGTGGTCAGATGAGTGTGATGCTAGATTTCTGAAGCTCAAGATAGCTTTGACTACGACGTCGGTGTTGGTATTGCCTACAGGTTCAGGGCCATATATAGTTTATTGTGACGCATCTCATATTGGACTTGGTGCGGTGTTGATGCAGGATGGCAAGGTCATTGCTTATGCTTTGTGACAGTTGAAGATTCATGAGAAGAATTACCCAGTTCATGATTTGGAGTTAGCAGTCATTGTTCACGCGCTGAAGATTTGGAGGCACTATTTATATGGCGTGTCATGTGAGGTGTTCGCGAATCATAAGAGTCTACTGTATTTGATCAAGAAGAAGGAACTAAATTTGAGGCAGAGAAGGTGGTTGGAGCTGTTGAAAAACTATGATATCACCATCTTATATCATCCGGGAAGGGCCAATGTGGTTGCTGATGCTTTGAGTATAAAGTCAGCCAGTATGGGCAGTCTTGCGTATATTCCAGTCGGTGAGAGACCGCTTGCTTTGGATGTTCAGACTTTGGCCAATCGATTTGTGAGGTTGGATGTTTCTAAGCCCAACCGTGTGTTAGCTTGTACAGTCACACATTCTTCATTATTTGAGCGTATCAGAGATCAACAGTGTGATGATCCTTATTTTGTGGCCTTAGGGACACAGTGCGGTACGGTGGTACCAAGCAGGTTACATTAGGAGATGATGGAGTTTTGAGGATGCATGGTGGAGTTTGTGTGTCTAATGTGGATGGACTTCGAGAGTTGATTTTAGAGGAGGCCCATAGTTCCTGGTACTCTATTCATCTGGGCGCCACTAAGATGTATCAAGACTTACGACAGCATTATTGGTGGAGGAGGATGAAGAAGGATATTGTCGCATATGTGGCTCGGTGTTTGAATTGTCAGCAAGTAAAGTATGAGTATCAGAGACTTTGTGGTTTTTTCCAGAAGATTGAGATTCTTGAGTAGAAGTGGGAGCGTATCACTATGGACTTTGTTGTTGTACTCCCACGAACTCAGAGGAAGTTCGATACAGTGTGGGTTATTGTTGGTAGGCTGACCAAGTTAGCACATTTCATTCCTGTGGCAGTTTCCTATTCTGCTGAGAGATTAGCCGAGATCTATATCCGGGAGATCGTTTGCCTTCATGATGTGCATGTGTCTATCATTTCTGATCGAGGTACACAATTTACCTCGCATTTTTGGAGGGCAGTACAACGTGATTTGGGCACACGGGTTGAGTTGAGCACAACATTTCATTCTCGAACGGACAGGTAGTCCGAGCGTACTTTTCCGATTTTGGAGGATATGCTCCGAGCTTGTGGTATTGACTTGCTCGTGGGATCAGTTCTTGCCTTTAGCAGAGTTTGCCTACAACAATAGCTACAGTCGAGCATCCATATGGCTCCCTATAAGGCTTTATATGGTAGGCGGTGTCGGTCGCTAGTTGGGTGGTTTGAGCCGGGAGAGGCTCGGTTGTTGGGTACGAATCTAGTACAGGATGCCTTAGACAAGGTTAAGATCATTCAAGATAGGATTTGTACAGCTCACTCCAGGCAAAAGAGTTATGCCGATCGTAAGGTTTGTGATGTGGCATTCATGGTCGGGGAGCGGGTGTTGCTTCGGTGTCGCCTATGAAAGGCGTGATGAGATTTGGGAAGAGGGGCAAGCTTAGCCCTAGATTCATTGGCCCATTTGAGATTCTTGATCTAGTGGGAGATATGGCTTATAGACTTGCATTGCCGCCAAGTTTATCAGTCGTGCATCCAGTGTTTTATGTGTCCATGCTTCGAAAGTATCACGGAGATCCATCCCACGTGTTAGATTTCAGCACCGTCCAGTTGGACAAGGACTTGTCCTATGAGGAGGAGCCGGTAGCTATTCTAGACTTGCAGGTTCGTTAGTTGAGATTGAAGAGTTTCCTTTATGTTCGTGTTTAGTGGAGAGGTCAGCCTGCCGAGGCAGCTACCTGGGAGTCCGAGACCAATATGCAGAGCCGATATCCCCATCTTTTCTCCAACTCAGGTACTTTTCTTATGTACGTTCGAGGACGAACAATTGTTTTAGAGGTGTAGAATACGATGACCCAAAAGGTCATCACTCATTTTGAAAGTAAATTCTATGTTTCGAGGCCTTTAAAACCACTTTTTGTCTCACCTCAATTTGCGTGCGTAGTTCGGGCGCATTTTCAGAAAGATTTTATGTGAAATCTAAAAAAATAAGGAAAATGACTTTTAAAATTAATTAAAGTTGACTTTGGTCAACATTCTTGGTAAACGGACTTGGACCCATGATCCGACGGTCTCGTAGGGTCCATAGTAAAATATGGGACTTAGGCATATGCCCAGAATCCAATTTCGATAAATAAATTTTTGAAAGAAATTGTTTAACTTAAACTATAAGAGTTTTTGGAAATGTAAAGATGTTTGAAATTGTTGGTATCAGGCCCGTATTTTGGTTCCAGAGCCCGTTACAGGTCTTACATAATAATTAAGTTGAATCTGTGAAGATTAGTAAGAATTGGAGTTCGTTTAGTATAAATTGGACCTTTATTTGAGAAAATGGAAATTTTGATGTCCTTGAGTGATTTCATGAATTTGAAGTTTAATTCATAGTATTGATATTATTTTGATGATTTGATCGCACGAGCAAGTCCGTATGATGTTATTAGACTTGCGTGCATGTTTCGTTTAGAGCCCCGAGGGCTCGGGTGAGTTTTGGATAGGCCACAAAGTGTTTTGAACTTAGGAGTAGCAGCTGATGTGTTGCAGGTCTGCAGGCTTTGCATTTGCGAAGCCTAGATCGCAAATGCGAGCTCGCATTTGCGACTAACCATCACATTTGTGATGACTGGGCAGGGGGGTGACCTTCGCATTTGCGAAGCTCCATGTTGCAAAAGCGACTCCAACAGTGATCACAATTGCGAACGATGGTTCGCATTTGCGAGGTTAACAGGGCTGGCCTACCTTTGCATTTGCAAAGCCTGGGCCGCAATTGCGAGTTCGCATTTGCGAACCTGACATCGCAAATGCGATATCTGCGCCTGTGTAAAATCAAACTTAGACAAAATTTTCTTCATTTTTCAAACTTCTTCCAACCCTAAGCTTTTTGGGGCAATTTTTCAAAGAAAGGTTCTCTCCAAATCATCGGTAAACAACTTCTAACTTAGTTTCTTCAATCTATAACATCTTTTCATATGATTTCAATTCAAAATCAAGGGTTTTCATGGGGAAATTGGGTGTTTTGGTTAGAACTTAGGATTTTCGATTTTTGGGGATTTGGACCTTGATTTGAGGTCCGATTTCAAAACAAAATATATATTTGAGTTCATGGGTGAATAGACAATCGGGTTTTGCTTCGAACCTCGGGTTTTGACCATGTGGGCTCGGGGTCGATTTTTGACTTTTTGGGGAAATCATTAGAAAACCTATTTTCATGCATTATAATTGATTCATTTAGCATTTATCGATATCGTTAAATAAATTATGGCTAGATATAAGCGAATTGGTTGTGGAATCGAGGGGTAAAGCGGTAGTTGAGGCTTGACTGTGTTCGCGGCATTGAGGTAAGTGTTTGGTCTAACCTTAGCTTGAGGGATTAGGAGTTGTGTCTTATTTGATATGTGTTAATTGTGGAGTACGACGTATAGGTGTGGTGACGAGTATCTATACGTCGATGTCAAGAATGCCCGTGAGTCTTATACTATGATTGATGTGACTCCGTTTTGTATTGTCCATGCTTAATATGATGATTTCTAATGTTGAACAAGGTTTGTGGAAGTATTCTTGGTAATTGAACATTGTAGAGCATTGGCTCAAGTTGAGAATTGAGTTGTGAAGTAATTATGGAAAAGAGAAGAGGTTTATGATATTGTCTTCCTTGCCGGAATGTTATTGCTTATGCTATTGTTTCCCTTGCTGGGATGTTATTGCTCATGATATTATTTCCCTTGCCGGGATATTATTGTTATACTATTGTTCCCTTGCCGGAATTCTATTGTGATTTTATTGATTACCTTGTCTGAATTACTTTGTAATTGTTTCTTGGGTAAGGATGAGTGTAAAAGCACGAAGGGTGATGCCGTGCGTGACATTTGTGAGTGAGTGCTAATGCACGAAGGGTGATGCCGTGCCGATATGTAAATGTATAAGCACGAAGGGTGATGCCGTGACATGATATGAGTGATAATGCATGAAGGATAATGCTGTGCCATGATTACGTGAGGTAAAAACACAAAGGGTGATGTCGTGCCGAATATATTGATTCTTATGGTGAGAACGAGAGTAAAAGCACGAAGGATGATGCTGTGCACTTGTCATTGATTTCCTTTTTCTTGCTTATAGTGGAATTTTGTATTCCGTATGCTTCTTTACTGAATTCATGTTTGTACATGATATTCCCCGAGCATGTTTCTCCTTCCCATCTTTAACTGCTAGCTTTTGTCATTATTACTTGATGCATATGATATAACTACACAGGTTTATTTGGTAGTCTTGTCCTAGCCTCGTCACTACTTCACCGAGGATAGGCTCGACACTTACCAGCACATGGGGTCGGTTGTGTTGATACTACACTTTACATTGTGTGTAGATCCTGGTGTTGGAGCTTTTGGATCATAGTGAGGTTGTTGCCTTCAGTCTATCAGGAGGCCCGAGGTAGTCCTGCAGGCATCCGCAGGCCTTGGCGTCCCCTTCCTATCTAGTTTTTCTTCTGTTCTTTACTATTTCAGAGACAAACATGTATCTATTTTGTTCATATCCTATTTGTAGTATTCTTAGATAGTCTGTGAGATTGTAATACTAGTTCCGGGTGGCTTATATTTATGGATTATTATTGGTATTATTTTAAATTGTTATATTTCATTCTTCCACTTTATTATTTCCGCTGTTTATAAAATGTTAACTCACAATTGTTAAGGGATTAAAAATGAAAAGGATAAAATAATTGGCTTGTCTAACTTTCACTAGTAGGCGTCATCACGACCCCCGAGGGTGGAAAATTCGGGTCGTGATAATATGTTGGTACTGTTGGGACCCATAGTGATCATGTTTATTGATTTCATTGATATTTCGTACTCAGTCATATTCATTCATTTCATATCATATCTCAGTCTCTGTTGTTAGTTATTGGTACATCATATCATCATGTTCGGACTAGTTTCATGACATTGTGATCCCGTGAGAGAGAGACTGGAGATATTGATGTCTGACTATGAGTTACATTTATGAGATCGGGCTGCAGTCCGCATCGGTTTTATTGATTTATGATAGCGCTTGGGCTGAAGGAGCCCCTCCGGAGTCTGCAGACACCCTAGTGAGTGCGGTTGATTAATATTGAGGGATGAATTTTCCCTGGACATGGATCTTGTCCGAAGCATTTATACCTGTGGATGGACCTTCCCCATGGGCTAGATTGGCCCTACCCAATACTGAGTGACTGGTGGTCAGTTGACGTATATATTTGGGGATAGTTCTTCCCTGGGCCGGATTGGCCATATACATGAGTGATTGAGCATTTCGAGAGTGTGAGCATATGAGGTTGTCAGCATGGTGCATCACATAGAGCATGTGCATTGGCATGTAGAAGTAGAGGAGTTATATTCTTTATACTATTCAGATCTGATTTATCTTACTGTATTGAGTTTAATTGTTGAACTTGGAAGCAAGCCTACGTTTCTGCACTGTTATTTCTATATTGAACTATACCAGTCGAGTTTACTTTCACTCCAAAGGTTAGATTTATTATTTACTGAGTTGGTTGTACTCATGTTATACCCTACACCTCGTGTGCAGATCCAGGTACTTCCGGTCATGGTGACTGCTGAGTTGTGGAGTTAGGATCTTTGGAGACTATCGAGGTAGCTGCATGGTATTCGTAGACCTTGACTCTTCTTCATTATCTTTACTTATATTTCAAGTTTTACTATTTAGATATTATAATAGACTATCTTCTATTGTACTCAGTGACACCCTGATTTTGGGAGAGATTTGTATTGAGTTGCGAATTCTATTCTGTTTTAAAAGGTTTTCCTTAAATATTAATTGATTTCGTACTTTTCAAAGGTTTTGTTGTGTTGAAATGGTTGAGTAGTTAGCTTGCCTAGTTCCACGATAGGCGTCATCACGACCGTTGGGATAATGTTACTTTGTAAAGGAGGGAAAACTAAAATTTTATTTTCCCCTCCATTTCTCATTCACCTCAAATTTTGAAGTATAACCCAAAAATTCTTACTCTTACTGAAATGCAATAAAACTTAATAAATTCATATTCAAATTAAATCTAACAAAAGCAAAACAATGATTTCTATCAATCTATCTATCTAGGTTTTGGAGAATATAACTATTCGATATCTGTACTATTTTATAAGTACGTGCTACCTTCAATTGGTATAAATATCAAATAATTCTTCCTCCTAAAACTAGATAGATAGATGAATAGCAATTACCTTTTTTCTCTTGTTGCAATTTAATATGGATATGGGTTTTCTATGAATATTTATCTCATTTTATTAGAAGTGATAATTAGGTCACACGGATATGCTCTGAAATTCTATGGAGAAGAAAGCTAACAAAGTAAAAAAAAAGGTACATCTTTTTAATAAAAAGAAGATAATATATAAGAAATACGTAGAGTAACCCTTTTTTTTAAGGTGGAGTCCATCTCAACAAAGAAATACATTTTTAAAAATGGATATATTAGACATTGATGTATATTAAATGGATAGGGTATGATTAGGCCAATTTGTTAACCGCAAGAGTGATAGAATCTGAGATCTATCCACACAAACTCTAATTATTATGCATGCAATCGATGAACTATGCAATTAGGGAAGGTCATAAAGAGAGATAGTAGAGAGAATGAAGAGGAATTTTCACTACTATGTTAAGTTGTTAACTAACTATAGGAATACACAGTAATAACTAATATAACTACTTCCGGTATTAGTTAGTGGAGGAGCAACATGAAATTACTAAACTACCCCTCACTTAGTACACTAGACTACCCCTCACACTCAATACTACCCTCAAGCTGCTGGGTGATAGACATCGAACACACCAAGATTGCATAAAAGAAGTTGGTGTTGAGAAGCAGGTAAGCCTTTGGTTAACAAGTCTGCAAGCTGTTGAGAGGAGGGAACACGGTGAGGAAGAATAAGCCCGGACTTGATCTTTTCTCGCACAAAATAACAATCAAGCTCAATGTTCTTTGTCCTCTCATGGAAAATGGGATAGCTAGCAATTTGGATAGCTGCCTTGTTGTCGCAGACCAGGGACACAGGCTGAGAGACACGGAGTCCTAACTTTTGTAATAGACCAACTACCCAAGTAACCTCAGCTACTGCTAATGCCATGCTCCTGTATTCAGCCTCTACAGAGCTTCTGTTGATAGTGTACTGCTTCTTAGACTTCATAAAATGAGAGTTTCTCCTAGTTTAGAAACATGCCATGTGACTGACCTCCTTGTATTATGGCAAGAGGCCCAGTATGAGTCACAATATACAGAAAAATTGGTGACAGGACCAGCAGGAAGTAACACCCCTAAACCAGGAGAGCCTTTGAGGTATTTGACCACTCTAAAAGCTACCTCCAAATGTGATTGTTTAGGGCTCTACATGAACTGTGCAAAGCTAATGTCTGGCCTAGTGATGATGAGATATAGGAGCTTTCCAATCAATTGTTGGTAGGTTGCGATTTCTTCAAGCTCTAAATCATTAGTCTTTCCAACATGAACATCATAATCAAGAGTGGTCAATTTTTTATTAAGTTCCAAATGGATCTTAGCAGGTTTACATCCACTCAAGCCATCTTGAGAAATAAGCTCTAGAGCATACTTTCTCTGGTTAAGCATTCCCCCCCCCCCATTTTTTTTATCTCAGAACTTCAATTCCAAGAAAGTACCTCAACTCACCAAGGTCATTAACTTTAAATCGATTGTGCAACGTCATTTTTGCATCTTCTATCAGTGTTAAACCATCTCCTTGTCTCTTAGTAAATAAAGAATGTTCAAAAACACTTTGATTATATCCAATCTCTATCAAAGCTTCAGTAAGCTTGATATTCCATTGTCTGGAGGCTTACTTGAGCCCACACAAACACTTTAAAAGGCTACACATTTTATTTTTTCCATGTTTGGTAAAGCCTTAGGGCAAATTCAGGTAAATTTCTTCATATAAATCACCATGTAAAAAGGCATTATTGACGTCCATTTGATATAAAGGTCAACCTTTAGAAGTGGCTATGCTGATAACAAGTCTCACTATGACCATCTTGACCACAAGTGAGAAAGTATCATGATAATCTAGCCCTTTATTTTGATTGTATCCTTTGGCAACTAAATGAAACTTAAATCTTTCTACTTTTCCATTTTCTTTATATTTGATTTTGTACACCCATTTAGATATATTAGCTTTCTTTCATATAGGTAAATCAACCAGTTCCCGAGTGTCATATTTTTCAAGTTCCTGTATCTCCTGATGCATAGCTTCTACCCATTTGTTATTTTGAACTTCCTCTTTGAATGAACTAGGTTCAACGCAAGCTGAAAAGGCCTTCAAGTAGGATTGGTGTCTTGTTGTTAGGTTCCCATAGTATAACCCCTTGGACAAAGTCTACAAATAATGACCAGCACTACTTTTGGTTGTTACATAATCCTTTAACCAAATAGGTGGTTTAGAGATTCTTCCTCTTTT
Organism: Nicotiana sylvestris; assembly: GCF_000393655.2. Lineage (NCBI taxonomy): Eukaryota > Viridiplantae > Streptophyta > Magnoliopsida > Solanales > Solanaceae > Nicotiana > Nicotiana sylvestris. Next base: position 214,342,871 of record NC_091064.1, read on the forward strand.
TCTGGTATCATGGGCTATGTCCTGAACTTGTAACTATTGAGGGGAAGATTCTGGTAGTTGTGGTGATATCTGTGGTAACATTGTCGTATTATTCAAATTACCTTGTTGAGAGTATGTTGCTGGTGTCAATGTTTCTGTTGAAACTGCATCAATTGATGTAACAGTTAGCTTCTGGAAAAGTCTCAGGATATGCCATTATCATCATAATCATCTAGCTGAGATGTTAATTCACTTTTAATCTTAAGCTGAGATGGGTGTGGTGGAATTAGTTCTACTAACTTTGATTATTTGGGAAATAATTCGGTAGAATCCAATTCAACACTTGTGAATGGGAACACATCCTCCCTAAAGTTGGCACCCTTCTAACTAGAAAGATCTTCCTTTCTAGATCATTAAGTTTGTATCCTTTCTGAATTGTTGATATTAATACCCAATTTTTTCTGTATTTTTTAATTTGCAAAATACCTTCAAAATAGCCTATATATGCATATATAACTATATCCCAAGGTTACATTATTTTTCCTTAATTTTTTTCAAAGATTTTTAAATTAATTCACTGCCCTATTTTATCAAGAAAAACCCAATAATTATCCCAAAAATTATTATTTTGGTGATTCATTTATTGGAGTCTCATATTTACACTAAAATATAGCTAAGATATTTTTTTATATATTTTTCACAAATTTATTTAGTATTTTTAAGGTTAAAATTGCATAATTGCAATATTAGCCATTTTTAGGTTTAAATTCGTTTCATGTTTATAAAATGGGATCTTATATTTTTAAATTAATAATTATATATTATAAATCATTTTAGTGCTTTCAATTTGTTTTCATAAATTTATTTACAATTTTTCTATAAATTAAAGGGAAAAGGGGCTATTTAACTTGTAGCCAAATTTGGCTTTCAAATTTAGCCTAAAATCAAACATACCCCAACCCAAATTAAACCAGCCCAATCGTCTAATTAAACCAGTCCAAAGACCCAAGCCCAATCCCTAAATCTACCCGACCCAACCGGATTATCTTGGCTGTTAATCAATTTTGATCAACGGCCCAGATTCGTTCTTAACAAATTAAACCAAACGACCCCTCCAAACCCCTCTCACTCCTCACTCAATCAACTCTCATCTCTCTATCTCTATCTCTAGTTCTCTCTAGAACCTTTCCCCTCCCTCTTCGCTCTAATGAGCTTCACTCACCCTCTCCGGCCATTTTCTTGCCTGAATCTATGGTGGTTTCACCACCCACCAGCCTTTTATGGCTCCTCCACGCTTGGTTACCGAAGTCTCATGACCTAACTACGAAGAAGCTGGGTCCAGATCTTGATTGATTCAAGTTCCATGGCCATCTTCGGCCTTGCTCCGGCAAGCCATATCTGTTCGAGCCTGGCCTCGACTCCTCCTGCTTAGATCAACGACTATCCAAGCCTTTCTCACCATTTGGGTACCTCTGAAACCCTAGCTTTTGAGATTCTTCTGATTTCTTTAGATCTGTTCTTGATCCATGTTTTCCCTAAACTTTTAAATGATTTCTTGATATTTCTTTCAAAACTATGCTTTCAAAACCTTTATTTTTTCCGATCTAGGGTTTTTGAGTTATTTAGATGTTTCTCTGATTTTCTTTTTCTCTTGTGTGTTTCTTCTACGGTGTGTCTTCTACTGTGTTCTTTGTGTGTTTCTTCTACTATGTTTCTTCTGCTGTGTTCTTGTTAGGTTTCTTCTACCATGTTCTTATTAGTTTCCTCTACTGTGATTTTATATGGTTCTCCTACTGTGTTCTTATTAAGTTTCTTCTACTATGCTTCTTTATATATTTCTCCTACTGTGTTCTTATTAGTTTCTTCTACTAGGTTTCTTATTAGTTTCTTCTACTATGTTTCTTTACTGTGTGTCGCATGTTGTTCTTTTACTATGCTTCTCATGAGTTCCTGCTACTGAAAGAGCATGTCAAAGGTCTCAGTTCCTTTCTGAGACCTCTGAACCTGTCTCGATTAGTATCTTTTTACTTGATTACTTGTCCCCTCATCTCTGCACTCGATTGATGGTAAAAACCCTGGAATTTGGGGTTCATCCGAGTTTTGAGACCATTGGCTATATGATTTGCTTGAACTTGTTTGATTCCAAAAACCCTAACTCCTTTAGACCTATTTCGAGTCTCTAAACTGAGTCTTGAAATCTCTGTTTCTTTAAGCGATTCTGATTTTCTACTAAACTCTTCTAAGGTCCTTATACTGGACCCTTTGTATGCTATTTGATACTATCTCTTCTACATTGCTGACCTATGGACTACCATGATCTTACAGTCTATTACCTACTGATTTTGCAATGGCATGACGTTTTTTTTTCTTTGCCCTAAATTCAGCCTAGCATATTTGTGTGCTCTTTATATGTGCTGAACTTCCCTCTAAAAATGACTTTCAATTTTGATTGAATTCAGACTTCCTTTGTATAAGTTTGATTGATTTCTTTCCTTGTCTATTGACTTCCCTGTTACTTGATTTGAGTCATAGACTTTCCTTAGCTTTTCTGACTTAGTTCATTCATGGACCAATGATTACAAAAATTTCTAACCCCTTGATTTACTGTATACTGATTGATCCTTACCGTATTTGTTTAAATTGTGTATTTCAAAATACTTCCCTTAATTAAACCCCTATGTATTTACTCCTAATTGCCTACTTTGCACAAAAAGCTTATTTTATTTCTTTCCTTAAATTACTTTTACTGTTTAAGTCTGAATTCCTTAATTAAAGGAAGTCTTGTATTGATTGATTTTTAATTGATATCCAGTTCCTTAATTGTTTTCTTACCTTATTTCTGCCTGTTTTTTCACACTATAAATACACGACTCTTTCATTAGCAAAAACATCCATCACTCATAGTCTTTCTGAACTTACACTTACACTCAAAAGTATTCTCTCTTGTTGCTTGTACTGTGGCCTATTCATAAGACCTACTGCCTGCCTTTCTTTATTTGCTTCTTTGAAACTGGTATGTCCTGATTTAAGCTGTTAGCACCACAACAATATGTTTATTTACTGCTTCTGTATCCCTGTCTGCTTACTGCTTCTATGTGGTTCAACACTACTGATTTCTTTCTGCCTGTCTGTTATGAATCCCAAACCCCTGCCCCCTATGTATTCATACTATGGTTTGAGGTATGGCAATATGCAAATTATTGTCCATAAATTAAACTTGATCCCCTGGGATTATAACCTCTAATAATGTGTGTTCTAGCAGGCTTATGGGTATGGTAGCATCCTCCATTGTTGGGCATGCCTAAAGCCTGCCCTTGCCTAAGCAATAGGCTCTTTACAATCTCCTCATTACTCTGAACCCCCTGTGTGTGTTTATTAGTAGTTGATTCCCTCTCCTTTTCCCCTTTAGCATTCTATTCTGCACTTGCACACTTTCGTTGTCTTTAAGTTCTGCCCCCACTCTTGTGAGCCTTGCCTTGGGACCCTTTGAGTTCCCTATGAACTTGGACCCTTGAGGTCTGACCCTTCCACACTACACTTGTTCTAATATGATTATAAATTTGGGTGTGAGCATTGCCCGGAGTCCCTTTGAAGCTCTTAGGGAACTTTGACACATTCAAATGGGAGAAAGGCTTTGGATCATGATCTATGGAGTTGGTTTACCTCATATTTTGGACATGAAGTCTGAATCAAGCTCTACTTTGGTTGTACTTTTATTTATATTTTCTGATGTATTTTTTTACTTTATTCTGGGCTGTAATAATTTGTAATAAACTCTTGAGGATGGTTAGTGAAAATGGGGCAGGTAACTATGTATGAAAAAAGGGTAGATACCATGTCTATAGGAATTTTGAATCTGCATATAGAAATCATGCCTATAGGTGTTTGGAAATCTACATATGCAAATAGAAATCATGCCTATAGTTCCTTTTGAATTCTGTATATCCTACATTCATATAGAAATCATGATCATAGGGCTACTATATTCATATAGAAATCATGCTTACAGGATTGTCTAAATCTGCACGATCAATTGCACCTAGATATCATGTACATAGGTCTTAAACAAATTTCTGCACCTAGATATCATGCTCATAGGACTTAAACATCCAATTTCACCTGGATATCATGTTCATTCAACATTTAGATATCATGTTCATAGGTTAAAAACGAGTCTTTTGCATTTTTATACCATGTCTACATGGTTCAAAATCAACTACGTGTAGAAAGCATGTCTATAGGAATTCCTAATCGAATCTGAATCGCTTCATTCACATATAGAGCTAAATCCAGTAATAATAGGTACCATCAGTTGCAGAACTTATAACCTTCGTTAAAACTTGCCTTTCTTTTGATAATCTGACTACCCCTTTTAACTAGTACGTATTCAGTTTATTTTGCTTTCTGAATTCAGTAGATACCATGCATATAGGATCTTTGTCCGACACTTAGGCAAGCCTTAGGGTAAAGTTATAAACTGAATCTGTTCTATTAACTACAACCAGCAGGCAGGTCTGATTCGGGTTTCTTATCTGAACTATGTAATAAATCGGTCTGCCTCAACCTTTAAGTTCTTTCATGTCTAGTATTTAATAATACCCTAAACAGTATATGCAAGTCATGCTAATTACATACTTCTTTGTGTAAGGAGGTATATCTGAGCCTCTGCTTGTTATGTGTTTTCCTTAACTTGCAATACGTGTTTTGTATGTTGCCTTAGAATTTTTGCCTTTGAAACTACAAATAAGCCTAATATCCCTCCCGTTTAGGATTAGTAGTCCTAAATGTCTCCGGGACTGATAGGATTGGGATGGGTAATAGCATGCAATAAGTAATCGAGACCATTCCGCGCTTTAATACCTTAACGGGGTGGGAAGGGTAGATATGGATATGATGACCACACGATAATGTCACGTGTAGCCCCTCATCGAGGAGTGATTACTGGGCATTGTGTGGGGTGATCCATATTATTAATAAACCCAGGACCCCCCTTTCCCTTTGTTTCTTTGTTTCTTCTAAAGATTTCAAACTATTTCTTTTAAGAAAAATCAGCTTTCTTTTAGTTCTTTCCAACTTTGTTTATTTGTAAACCATTACGTGAAAATCCCCTCTTAGTTGAATTTTCATTTTCCTACATATTATTTGCACCTAAATTCAAAACAATAGTCTGGCCGGGAACTACACTAGTGGATCCTGAGGGATGCCTAACACCTTCCCCTTGGGATAATTTCAAGCCCTTACCCAATCTCTGGTTACTCAAATAATGAACCTTAATCATTAGGTGGCGACTCTTCAAGTCAAACCCAATTCCCAAAAGGAATGAGTTATCCTCCCAAATGTCATAAACCCGATTTCACGAAAAAAGGGGGCGCGACAGTTGAGTACACCATCAGCACACTCTTATTTTCTCTTGGACTAAATTTATCCCCTTTTGAGATGTTACTAGGATAACACAGACAACCAAATACCCTAAATTGATCTATGTTAGGTAGTTTATTGTATAGGAGTTCATGATGTGACTTCCCTTTCAAGACAGAAGTGGGCCATTTGTTAAGTAGATAGACAATAATCTTTACACACTCTCCCCAAAACCTATTAGAAATTGAACTTTGAAATGTCAATGCTCTAGCTACTTCCATAATATATCTATGTTTCCTCTCTACTACCCCATTTTGTTGAGGTGAGTAGGGACAATTACTCTGGTGGGCAATTCCTAATGAAGAAAATAGTTAATTGCTGCTAGAATTAAAGAATCCAGTGCCATTATCATATCTCAATGTTTTAATAGTCACAACAAATGATTTTTAACCATTGAACAGAAGTTCTTCGATACAACTATTACTTCACTCTTTGATTGCAACAAGCATACCCAAGTGAACCTACTGTAATCATCTACCACTATAACAAAATAGTGTTTCCTGTCATATGTAGGTATTCTATGATGTCCCCATACATCTACATGAATAAGCTGAAAACTGCTAACAGCTTTATGACTGCTAGGTGGAAACTTCATCCTGCTCTGCTTAGCCAAGGGGCATACTTCACAGCTATGTTGTACTCTACTGTCCACTGAGTTTTTCAAATGGTGGATATGTTGGATTGCCTTTATTGAAGGGTGTCCTAGTCTCATGTGCCAAAGAGCTGAATTATTTGAACTACTAGTATCAATTGTTGCTGCAAGTGTTGATCTCTTCTGTAGAAGGTAAAGTCTACATGATTCCTTACCAATCTCCATCACCTTCCCATTATAAAGACCCTATAGTACACAGAATTTAGGGAAGAACATTACACAGCAACTCAGTTCCTTGGCCAGTTTTGAAACAGAAAATAAGTGAACTAAAAGTCAAGAACATGTAAAACAGTTTTCAAAACTTGATTGTCTAGTATAGAGACACTTCCTGTATGGACTATTTTGCATTTATTCCCTGTTAGTACTTGCACTCCACTATTATTCTGTAAGCTACAATCCTTAATGTCATGCATGATCTCCTTATGTAAAGTAATGTGATGTGAAGCACCTGAGTCTAATATCCACTCACAATCAAAGGCATTTGATAACAATGCAGTTATACCTTCCATAAGTGAATGACAGTCACCTGTGCCTTGTTTGTTCAGAAGACTTAACAGTTGTTTGTATTGATCTTCTGGGAAGAAATTCCCTTGTGTGAGCTGAGTGTCTGATGAATTTCCTACCTCAGTAGCAACATCACTAGTATTGGACTTAACACCTTGTACCTACACTTTCTTCTTACTTTTGAAATTCGGGGGTACCTTATGATCTTATAACAGTTCCTTTAGATGGCCTTTGTAGCCACAAAACTCACAAATCAACCCTAGTTTCTTTGTCTTGATTTCCTGAGTGAATGTCTGATTTTTTCCAACTAGCATGGTCAAAGGTTCACTGTTAGGTTCCCCTGTTCCAAGAGTACGTTGGCTTTCTTCTTGTATAACCAAGGCATATGCTTGATTAACTGTCAACACTAGTGTCTTGAGTAACATTTGGCTCATCACATGATCATAGCTTTCATTTAAACCAACAAGAAATGGTAAGAGTCTTAAATTTTCTGAACTATTCGATAAAAGGTCTTATTTCCTCACAATCACACCCTGGCCTGCCACTAACAAGTCCATTTCATCCCAAAGATCCTTTATCTTAGAGTAGTAAGCAATGACTAAATTTGTACCTTGAGTCAACGATCCTATCATCTACCCCAGTCAATATGTTTGAGTCAAATTTGATTTGTCAAATCGTTCCTTAAACTCACCCCAAACTTTTGATGCATTTGAATCATAAATGATGCTAGGTTGTATCTCTACCGCCACTGTTTTTCCTATCCATGACTGTACCATAGCATTGCATCTTTTCTACTAATTTGCTAATTCGCCCTTGAATGAATTTTTTACATAGATTTCCTCTATGAATCCTAATTTGTTTTTTACCAACAGTGTCGTTCGCATAGCTCGATACCCCAAACCATAATTTTTCGGACATGTGAGCTTTATGTTGATCAATTCCACACCAGGTGTGTTTAATTCTCTCAAGTACAAAGGATGATTGTGGTCAATTCGAGGAACCTCTGCTTCTCCCATGGCCGCCCAATCTCCACAATGGCTTCCTACTGAAATGATAAAATGTTGGTCCTAAATCCCGATCGATCGCTCTGATATCATGATGGAATCTGAGATCTAGCCACACGAACTGTTATTATTATGCATGCATTCAATGAACTATGCAATTGGGGAAGGTCGTAGAGAGAGAGAGAGAATGAAGAGAAATTCTCATTACTGTGTTAACTAACTATAGGAATACACAGTAATAACTAATATAACCACTTCCGGTATTAGTTAGTGGAGGAGCATCGTAAAATTACTAAACTACTCCTCATTTAGTACACTAGACTACCCCTCACACTCAATAGAGAGGCATTTTTGTTTTATTTTTAACGGTTCACGAGGATTTTTTTAATCTAAAACAAAACGAAGGGAATTTTTATACCATTTGCAATAGTTCAACATGATTCTTTGGCTATGTTTCTACATTCTAGCAGGCAATGTTTTTAGGTCTTTTGAGTCTGCCAAAGTTTATATTCTTAAAACTTGACAGTTTAAATCCATGGGATTAAGTGACACTACTAGAAATCCGGTAAAAAGCGACCACAAAAAGCGACCAAAGTTGGTCGCTTATAGGCCTAAAAGCGACCAAAAAGCGACCAAACATGCCTGGTCGCAATATTGCTGGTCCCTTTACTTTAGGGACCAAAGTTGGTCGCTAATTAGCGACCAACTTTGGTCTCTAAGGTAAAAAGACCAAATATTCTGATTTTGACTTTAGTGACCAACTTTGGTAGCTATATTAATTTAATAATATAAATTTGGCGACCAAAGTTGGTCTCTACATATGAAATACGTTGTTTTTAATTTATCATTAATCATGAGAAAGCGACCAACTTTGGTCTCTAAACCAAATATTATATTTTAAAATATGGACAATAAAGACCAAAGTTGGTCGCTAAATTCAAGAATTTTTTTTTTTTAAAGATAAGCGACCAACATTGGTCGCTATATTTCCAGAAATTATATTTTCTTAATATAAATCTGGGCAGGTAGCGACCAAGGTTGGTCACTATTGCCCAGAAAATTATTTTTTTATAGTGAAATGCGACCAAATAGAGACCAAAGTTGGTCGCTTTTCTTGGTATATTTTTGGCAGAAACTGCCTGTTTTGGCAGCTACACCACCTGCCAGCTTACCAAACATCCTAAACAGGCATTTTATGCCAGCAACAACAACAACAACAATTAAAAGCAACAATCAATAGAACTAACACATTAAGCTAACAAAACTAAGTTAACGCTTATTACAAGCCCATTCGAACTAAAAAGAACTAACACAATAGAACTAAATTTTTTTGTCTAGTTCAAAGTATATAAAGTACTCAAGGAGTGTTCTTTCAGCATCCTCGTCCGAAAGTTGGATTGCCTCGCCCGATTCATTAGGTGGTTGACTGCGTATGAATTCTCCCACGTCAGCTGCATGTGAAGCGAACCTATATGAAAAATTATATATATTGAATTAGTATTTCAAAATTTATATAAAAGTAAATCAAAATACTTAATGAAAAGTAAAAAACTTACATGTATATAGTCGAGGTTCGACCCTCCTTTCTGAATCAGTTTCTTTCTTCTTTTTTACAATACGAATTTCATTGAATAGCTCATCTTGCTTCATTGGCATCATAAAGCTGTCTGGTGGCTTTGGTGATTATCCTCGTGGTACTATTACTCGGGATGAACTTGGATACAGAGAATAACTTGGATACAGTACCTAACAGGATGTGTCTTTGATCAATTATTGATCTCTATAGCTACAATGATAATGAGAAGGCAACGACATGTGTTTCAAAATAGTGATGGTATAGGTAGGATTTAACATTTCCTAAGTAGATAAAAGAAGTTACAGAGGAATTCTCTACTTCACTTTCCAAGAGGAAAAGAAGTTTGATTGATAGTGACAACGTCGATGAAGACAGAATGTTTTCCGTTGGTCATGACAGTTCCCATAAAGCGGGGATCATAAGACTCTATGATGAAAAAGATTATAGGAAGTTTTGTTCTAAACTTTCTTCCAAGTCTGATCCGTACAAGCTTAATATGATATTGGTGATATTTCTTCTGATTCAGACAATGATTTGACCGACAAAAGTATGGAAATGCTCTTAAAAAGAATTAAAGGCAAAATGTTTTTCTTGGTAGAGAAGGATGCTGAAAAGATTTTACCTTTAATTCTTTTTAAGAGCATTTCCATACTTTTGTCGGTCAAATCATTGTCTGAATCCGAAGAAATATCACTAATATCACATTAAGCTTGTACGGATCAGACTTGGAAGAAAGTTTAGAACAAAACTTCCTATAATCTCTGTCATCATAGTCTTATGATCCCCATTCTATGGGAACTGCCATGACCAATGGAACACATTCCGTCTTCATCAACCTTGTTACTCTCAATTAAACTTCTTTTCCTCATGGAAAATGAAGTACAGAATTACTCTATAAGCTCTTATTTTATCTACTTAGAAAATACTAAATTCTACACCATCACTATTTGAAACACATGCCATTGCCTTCTCATCATCATTGTCGCTAATGAGAAGAACAATTAAAGGCACACTTTGCCAGGTACTGTGTCTTAGTTATTCTTGGTGGAAGTTCTATTGCATGTCTAATAACGTCATCAACCTCTTCTAATAATCCTCCGGCAATCTAAAATTCCAAAACATAAACTAAAAGTTCAATTCATATCCTAAACCTTCAATTCATATCCACAAAAGTTCAAGTCATATCCTAAAGGTTCAACTCATATCGTAAAAAGTTCAAGTCATATCGTAAAATTTCAATTTATATCGTACAAGTTCAATTCACAAGAACAAAACCTAAAAACTAAAAGTTCATCAATTCTTATCCTACGAGTTTAAACATAAACTAAAAGTTCAATTTATATCCTAAAGGTTCAATTCATATCCACAAAAGTTCAAGTCATATCCTAAAATTTCTATTTATATCCTAAAAATTCAACTCATATCCTAAAAGTTTCAATTTATATCCTACAAGTTCAATTCACAAGAACAAAACCTAAAAACTAAAAGTTATATTCATATCCTACGAGTTTAAACATAAACTAAAAGTTCAAGTCATATCCTAAAGGTTCAATACATATGCTAAAGGTTCAATTTATTTCCTAAAAGTTCAACTCATATCCTAAAAGTTTCAATTCATATCCTAAAAAGTTCAAGTCATACATAAAAGCTTCAATTTATATCCTACAAGTTCAATTCACAAGAACAAAACCTAAAAACTAAAAGTTATATTCATATCTTACGAGTTTAAACATAAACTAAAACTTCAAGTCATATCCTAAAAGTTCAATTCATATCCTAAACCTTCAATTCATATCCACAAAAGTTCAAGTCATATCCTAAAGGTTCAACTCATATCGTAAAAAGTTCAAGTCATATCGTAAAATTTCAATTTATATCGTACAAGTTCAATTCACAAGAACAAAACCTAAAAACTAAAAGTTCATCAATTCTTATCCTACGAGTTTAAACATAAACTAAAAGTTCAATTTATATCCTAAAGGTTCAATTCATATCCACAAAAGTTCAAGTCATATCCTAAAATTTCTATTTATATCCTAAAAGTTCAACTCATATCCTAAAAGTTTCAATTCATATCCTAAAAATTCAATTCACAAGAACAAAACCTAAAAACTAAAAGTTATATTCATATCCTACGAGTTTAAACATAAACTAAAAGTTCAAGTCATATCCTAAAGGTTCAATACATATGCTAAAGGTTCAATTTATTTCCTAAAAGTTCAACTCATATCCTAAAAGTTTCAATTCATATCCTAAAAAGTTCAAGTCATACATAAAAGCTTCAATTTATATCCTACAAGTTCAATTCACAAGAACAAAACCTAAAAACTAAAAGTTATATTCATATCTTACGAGTTTAAACATAAACTAAAACTTCAAGTCATATCCTAAAGGTTCAATACATATCCTAAAGGTTCAATTTATTTCCCAAAAGTTCAACTCATATCCTAAAAGTTTCAATTCATATTCTAAAAAGTTCAAGTCATACATAAAAGCTTTAATTTATATCGTACAAGTTCAATTCACAAGAACAAAACCTAAAAACTAAAAGTTCATCAATTCTTATCCTACGAGTTTAAACATAAACTAAAAGTTCAATTTATATCCTAAAGGTTCAATTCATATCCACAAAAGTTCAAGTCATATCCTAAAATTTCTATTTATATCCTAAAAATTCAACTCATATCCTAAAAGTTTCAATTCATATCCTAAAAATTCAACTCATATCCTAAAACGTTTTTCTTGGTCGAGAAGGAAGTTCCATTGCATGTCTAATAACGTCATCAACCTCTTCTACAAAATCCTCCCGCAATCTAAAATTCCAAAACATAAACCAAAATTTCAATTCATATCCTAAAGGTTCAACTCATACCTAAAAGGTTCAATTTATATCCTAAAGGTTCAACTCATACATAAAAGCTTCAATTCATATCCACAAAAGTTCAAGTCATATCCTAAAGGTTCAACTCATACATAAAAGCTTCAATTTATATCCTAAAAGTTATATTCATATCCTACGAGTTTAAACTTAAACTAAAAGTTCAATTTATATCCTAAAAGCTTCAACTCATACCTAAAAGGTTCAATTCATATCCTAAAAATTCAACTCATATCCTAAAAGGTTCAATTTATATCCACAAAAGTTCAAGTCATATCCTAACGGTTCAACTCATACATAAAAGCTTCAATTTATATCCTAAAAGTTATATTCGTATCCTACGAGTTTAAACTTAAACTAAAAGTTCAATTTATATCCTAAAAGTGGGCGACTCGTTGTACTCAAACAAGAGCCACGCAACGATTCGCTTAAGGCCTTAAACATTAACATTGTCTTGAACTTTAAGAGAAAATCCAAATATACTATCATGTGTCTATATTAAATATCTACCTATAAACTAATCAAGATTAAACTAAAAGTTCAATTTATACCCTAATATATATCTACCTATGAATCAAGTCTTTGACGTTAAATTAGTATCTATTTCTTACTAAAATATTGAAGGAGAAATACTCAATAAAGCCTAGCCTAAATATTCAACCCATACCCTAAACCCTAGATTTCTATAAAATGTTAAATAATGATAAATACAATCTAAACCCTAGGTTTCTATAAAATACAATGTTAAATAATCAATTGAAACACTAATTCTAGGTTGAAACAATAAACAATTGAAACACTAATTGAAACCCTAGGTTTGTAATTCTAACCTTGAATTTTTAGGAGGTGGAGAAGGAGAGACGCAACAACGGTAGATGCGACGGCGACGGCGGCAGCTGAGCGGTGGTCGTTGGTGGCGTGGGTGTGACCTGGTGGTGGGAGTTGGAAGGGGGTGGGGTTTGAGGGTGAGAGAGAAAAGAGGGATTTTGGGAATTTTTTAGAAAGAATGGGAGGGGATCCCGGTTTTGAGAGTTATGTAATTAAAATAGCGACCAACGTTGGTCGCTATTTTGGTGGGTAAAACAGTTTTGAATTTTTAGACATAGCGACCAACTTTGGTCGCTATATTCTGACCGTTTGACCAAAATAGCGACCAAAGTTGGTCTCTATTTCAAAAAAAAAATATATATATAAGCTGTATTCGATACGCTATTACCTAATGCACTTATAGTTAGTGCATAGTATAGCGTATGTATATGTATATATATATATATATATATATATAAGCTATATTCAATACGGTATTACCTCATACACTTATACTTAGTGCATAGTATAATGTAAGTACATATATTATATATATATAAGCTATATTCGATACGGTATTACCTCATACACTTATACTTAGTGCATAGTATAGCGTAAGTACATATATTATATATATATAAGCTATATTCGATACGGTATTACCTCATACACTTATACTTAGTGCATAGTATAGCGTAAGTACATATATTATATATATATATATATATATATATATATATAAGCTGTATTCGATACGGTATTACCTAGTACACTTATACTTAGTGTATAATATAGCGTAAGTATATATATTGTATATATATAAGCTGTATTCGATACGCTATTACCTAATACACTTATAGTTAGTGCATAGTATAGCGTATGTATATATATATATATATATATATATATATATATATATATATATATATATATATATATATATATATATATATATATATATATATAAGCTATATTTGATACGGTATTACCTCATACACTTATACTTAGTGCATAGTATAGCGTAAGTACATATATTATATATATATATATATATATAAGCTATATTCGATACGGTATTACCTCATACACTTATACTTAGTGCATAGTATAGCGTAAGTACATATATTATATATATAAGTTGTATTCGATATAGTATTACCTCATACACTTATACTTAGTGCATGCATATTATAGCGTAATAACATATATTATATATATATATAAGTTGTATTCGATACGGTATTACCTAATACACTTATAGTTAGTGCATAGTATAGCGTAAGTACATATATATATAAGCTGTATTCGATACGGTATTACCTCATACACTTATACTTAGTGCATAGTATAGCGTAATTACATCATACACTTATACTTAGTGCATAGTATAGCGTAAGTACACACACACACACACACACACACACACACACACACACATATATATATATATATATATATATAAGCTGTATTCGATACGGTATTACCTAGTACACTTATACTTAGTGCATAATATAGCGTAAGTATATATATTGTATATATATAAGCTGTATTCGATACGGTATTACCTCATACACTTATACTTAGTGCATAGTATAGCGTAAGTACATATTATATATATATATATATATAAGCTGTATTCGATACGGTATTACCTAGTACACTTACACTTAGTGTATAATATAGCGTAAGTATATATATTGTATATATATAAGCTGTATGCGATACGGTATTACCTCATACACTTATAGTTACTGCATAGTATAGCGTATATATTATATATATATATATATATAAGCTATATTCGATACGGTATTACCTCATACACTTATACTTAGTGCATAGTATAGCGTAAGTACATATATTATATATATATAAGCTATATTCGATACGGTATTACCTCATACACTTATACTTAGTGCATAGTATAGCGTAAGTACATATATTATATATATATAAGCTGTATTCGATACGGTATTACCTAGTACACTTATACTTAGTGCATAATATAGCGTAAGTATATATATTGTATATATATAAGCTGTATTCGATACGGTATTACCTCATACACTTATAGTTAGTGCATAGTATAGCGTATGTATATATATATATATATAAGTTATATTCGATACGGTATTACCTCATACACTTATACTTAGTGCATAGTATAGCATAAGTACATATATTATATATATATATAAGTTATATTCTATACGGTATTACCTCATACACTTATACTTAGTGCATAGTATAGCGTAAGTACATATATTATATATATAAGCTGTATTCGATACAGTATTACCTCATACACTTATACTTAGTGCATGCATATTATAGCGTAATAACATATATTATATATATATAAGCTGTATTCGATACGGTATTACCTAATACACTTATAGTTAGCGCATAGTATAGCGTAAGTACATATTATATATATATATATATATATATATATATATATATATATAAGCTGTATTCGATACGGTATTACCTCATACACTTATACTTAGTGCATAGTATAGCGTAAGTATATATATTATATATATATATAAGTTGTATTCGATACGGTATTACCTAATACACTTATAGTTAGTGCATAGTATAGCGTAAGTATATATATTATATATAGAAGCTGTATTCGATACGGTATTACCTCATACACTTATACTTAGTGTATAGTATAGCGTAAATACACTTATACTTAGTGCATAGTATAGCGTAAGTACATATATTATATATATATAAGCTATATTCGATACGGTATTACCTCATACACTTATACTTAGTGCATAGTATAGCGTAAGTACATATATTGTATATATAGACACACACGCCCGCTTCGTAGTACTATTCATCCCTTGTATTACAAAATTATTAACGACTTACATTTATATTATTTACATAGTAAACACAAAAGTGATTTTTAAATTTGACCATATAGAGACCAACTTTGGTCGCTAACTTTAAATGAATTTAATTTAGCGACCAAAGTTGGTCACTAAATGTACATGAATTTAAATTAGAGACCAAATTTGGTCACTAAAATTTAATCAGATTTATTAAACGTTAGAACTGGGTCCCACATTGGTGACCAACTTTGGTCGCTAAATTTTGAATTATATTTATTTATATTTTATAAATTTTTTACATAAATATATATTTATTAAAATATTATAACTGGGTCCCACTTTAGCGACCAAAGTTGGTCGCTATCTTCTTATCCTTCAGTTAGCGACCAACTTTGGTCGCAAGTTTTAAATTATATATATTTATATTTTATAAGTTTTATAAAATAATAATAAAATTATTAAAAAATTTGTGTGGGTCCCACTTTTGCGACCAACATTAGTCGCTAAACTCAGTGTATCTTTGACCAAGCAAGTCTGACCAGTCCAGTCAACAGTTTGACAAAATTTGCGTCCAAATAGCGACCAACTATGGTCGCTAAATTATTTCAAATATTTTTTTATTATTTTCGGTAGTTTGGCGACCAACTTTGGTCGCTTTTCTTAACAGACCAAATTTTTTCGCCAATATTTGGTCGCTTTTTGGCCGAATTCTAGTAGTGTGAGTTATCTCAATATATATCTATATATAAATATAAAGTTGGGAATTAGCAAGGTGATGTGACAGTACTCTAAAGCCATCATTCTTATTTATTAAATTTCCTATTTTTTTGGACTTTCATCCTAAATTTAGTATAATCTCCATTTATTAAAATGATTTTCTTCATAATTATTGTTATAAGTTTAAATAAGGAAAGAGGAGCAAATTTTTGGAATTGAATTAATACTTTTCCTCCTAAGTTACGAGTTTAAATAAGGAAAGAGGAGAAAATTTTGAAATTGAGTTACATATTTTATTATATACATTAATTATGAATATTAAATAAGGAAGAGGAAGAGATTCACTTTAATTGGGTAAAATAAGCAGCTTTAGTGACTTAAAGAAGAAAAGGTGTACAATAACGCTGGTAAGGAGTATTAGCAATTAAATCAGAAACGGCTTCTCCCCACTCCTCCTATTTTGCTTCACAAATCCGATGAAAGCTCTCTGTTTCATTTGTCCAATTGTTAGTAGAAGTAATTATACAATTATGAGTATTAAATTGTACTTAATCGGCTATTTATTTTTTGATCTTTCTCGCTCTCTACTTGACCACCCAAATTCTAATCCAACTATATATTGTGGTCTCTGGTTCCATTTCAACAACATGGCTGGTGAGTTTTCAATTTATTTTTCACCTTAACAATATTTCATACTAGATGTTGTAAAAATTATATTGAAACCAAATATTTCAGCAAATGTTCATATATCCATACTTATACATATTAGATTATATTTATGTATATAGATATGGAGTAGACTAAGGTGATGCTGATGGTGATATTAAAAATATTTTTCTATTAATTTCCAGGAGTCGATGAAGAAGTTTGGCAAGCATTTATTCAATGATAGACGATGAAGAAGTTTGGCAACTCTTGTAGTTCGTATGCAACTTTCATTTTCAAGTCATTGTTGTTTTTTTTGTTTTTGTGTGTTGTATATTGATTATTGTGCTGCAATTGTACTCTTGTATTACAAGCATTTTTCTGATTTTTTTTTTGGAAGAGTAGAAAATATATAGTATAGAAGTTTTTTATATTGGATTAATAGATTATTGGTAATTTTGTGAAGAATGCGATTTGTATCTGACTTGTAGAGATATAACGTGGCACAACTCCATAATTAAAATGACCAATTATTTTTCATCACTTTTTTTGGTATTTTTCTCTTCTTCCCAATTAGAAGTGTAATAATTTTAATTATTTTCAGTTCTTTTATTTAAGGTTTTGCCTATATAGTAACTCCAAGTATTTAATTGAATGTGGTAAAAAAAATAAAACTTCTTCCCCTCTTGAAATATATTGCCAAAATGTTAAATTTAATGAGGCAAATTGAAAGAGGAATTGTAAGAAAGAGAAATAAATAAGAAAGAAAAAGCAGTTTGTAGAGCAGTGTAAGATAGGAGTAGAGAGAAAACGGAAAGAAAAAATAGTAGGAAGATTAGGCAATTAAAATGGAAGGAAAAAGAAGATCAATAAAAGAAACGATTGTAAAGAGATTTTCTTTTCTATTTTGGTTTCTTTACTTTTCACTTCATTTTAATTAAATTTTTACTATTTTAGCTAATAGAATAAATTAAATGCATATATTACATCATGTATCTAATATATAACTAAACTAAGAATCGCGTATTAAAACCATATGCACATGCCTCTCCCCCACACAAAGTACAAATCTCCCTTTTTTTCCCTATAAAAATGTTCTGGTGATGGAAAATACAATATTATAAGCTCTAACTTCTAATAAAAATATTGTATTTTGTGACTAGATCAATATATAGAATTGTTTCTTACATGCATTTAAGTAGAAAGAAGTTATCTCTCCTATTTGGATTAAATTTATAAATAATTATTTAAATTCTACAATATCTATTATAATTGCGCGAAGCGCGGACCAATTCTCTAGTTTTAGGATTAAAGTTATCCCGTGTTTGGTTAAATATAGCAGCTAAAAGTGATATTATTTTTTTATCAAAATTTTGATATAACTTATCACAATATAAAAGATGAGATAAGTTATTCAAGTTATAGAGGTAGATTTATTAATCTTAAAGTATATCCTACAAGCATAATATCTATGTGATTTAGGCACTCGGCCAGATTCAGACAGTTTAATTAGGTGATTAAACATACTGAAAGAGAAGGGGTTCAGATATCACAGATTTACAAAATAAGGCAGACAAGTAGGACATGAGTTAAGTAAGACATTACAAAAACAGCCTTTCTAGCAGTAAGGTCTACGTATACACTACCCTTCCCAAACTCCACTAGTGGGATTTTACTGAATTGTTGTTATTGTAAATTCAAACATCATATTACTCTTGAGATCGCAATACTGAGACCCAAGGCATGTTTTCTAACACTTCACTAGAACTTTTCTTATAAAAGAAAAGTAAACGTGCTCAGGTCTCTCATTAGAGACATCAACCCTCCTACACTGACAACTGCATGCATAAACAATTCATTCTATGGAAAATTATAACCTGAGATTGATGAGCAGCATTATTTACCACATAGAGAAGCCGAGTGCTGCTTTGGATCTCTGTGCTCAGACGCAGATCCACGTTGTTGGTTGAGGGGTCACGGGACCCCGTTAAGCTCGGTAAAACTCTGTATATATATATCTTTTATATCTCTGTATACACCGCTGTGACCCCTTAAAAATATTATTTGTTCCCCCAAATGGTAAAAGGTGGATTTAAGAGCTGGTTGTATGGGTCATTTTAAATTCTTTCTTTACTGCATGGGCCTGGGCTCAAAATCCTTCTCTTAACTTTTTCGCCTCCTTTCTGTTTTACTTCTTTCAATTCAACATAATGAATACTCTACTACTTTATATTCAATATAATTTATACTTAATAGTAATATGCTTTTTTTTTTTTTTACTTTTGTCTCTATCTTTTTTAAAATTATAGTTTAGTACTAATACATAATGGTCAACTTAATTAATTTTGTTCTTTTTTAAATCCCTTCCTTAAAATTAAAAGCATCAAGTTACAACTTATCGGTGCACAAACAGAAAAATACTAATATTTCTGCCACAATCTTCTTCAACAATTACTTTGACAAAGTAGCATATATCTGTCAACTCCGACTCGATAATGAGAACTAAGGGTTAAAGTTTATTCTTCAGTTCTTTGACTATTAACAAACCTTTAATCTTGATTTCCTTAGTAAGATTTTTTGATAATTTTTGAAGTTTGAATACCCTTTTGATCACTGGCCACTTTTTATTTAAGAAAAAAATTAGAAACTTTAAATTTCGAAACATGCTTAAAACCAAACATCTTCCCTTCCCGTAGCACCCATTTTGAGAAGAAATATCCCTCTATGTTTTCTCTTTCTTTAGAACTTCATTTTGCTTATACTTGGAAGATACTCATTATAATCCTTAAGTTTTCAAAGAGTTGTACGTCGAATTTTATCGCTAGTTATTAGCATACAGTGATGCCCCCGTCGTGCTCAACTCCTGGGTCCGCCTCTGTCTGTGCTGAAGGCAATTTCCTTGAAAGCTAGATCTATGTATGCTTCGGATATTTGCTCTAGGGACAATTTCATTGAAATCTAGATCTACAGTAATGAAAATAACAGGAACACAAAAGATAAGCAAAGAATTAAATACTAACTTAGGAAGGTAACCCAAGCACTTCGGTATGCTTCCAATAAGAAAGTTGAGTGAGAAATCAACAACTTTAAGTTGGGATGAACGACAAAATTCTGTAGGCTAGCACCTAAAAAAGAAGTAACAGACAAAGATAAGAAACTCAAACTTCATTAGATGCTTGCCATATTAACACAGATATGACCTAGTTACGTGTTCTCATGCATGAGAAAAGATTAATATAGTATTAAGATGAGAATATCCAACTCTTGGAAATGACTTACATCCAACAGAGAAATAGAACAAAGTACGTAGAAGGTGAAATTAATAACAGGAAATAGCAGTGAGTATATAAGGTGTAAGACGGAGATGAAAGGTAGCATTATAAGGTCCACGCGATTGTAATGTGTAAGTCGTAAAAGTGAAAGCTATAAGGTGTAGAAATAGTGATTGTGAGTGTCACACCTCCTTTTTGCGCGCCCGGCCCCGAAGGGTAAAAATGTGCGAGGGTGGGGAGTTTTTCCAATTTAAGTGACACTATTCGAAATGGGATTATTTATTTAATTCAGAGTCGCCACTTGGGAAAGGTTTGGCTTTTGGTGTCCCAAGTCACCGGTTTATCTTGAATCCCAAATCGAGGAAATTTTCGACTTTTCCAAATGAAGTTTGCGAACCAGAAATTCTAAGTAAGGAATTCTGTTGACCCGAGGGAAGGTGTTAGGCACCCTCGAATCCCGTGGTTCTAGCACGGTCGCTTAAATTGTTATAATGGCTAAATATCTGATTTAAATACATGTTGTGACTTATGTGCTTTTATTAAGTTTAAACCGCTTTTATTATTATCATTTATTTTTATAGAATTGCAACGTCGTGAAAATGCATCTCGAACCACGTCACAATCAATGCACCCGTAGTTGTTAACATATTTCGACTCCGTTGAGATTTGGATTCGGGTCACATCAATGCGCACCCAAGTTTAAGAATGTAATTTATTAAAGGCGCGCCTAAAGCAACTAGCGTATTGTTATTTTGGGAAGGCCGCAAAATTCGTTAAACGGCCTGTCCCGAATTCTAAGTATTTTAATATATACATTTAGAGGGCCCCGCAGCTTGTGTATTTTATTTGTCGAGGCTCGTCTCGTTTTATTTAAAGAGGATAAATCTTCGATGACTACATCTTTGTTATGTTTAGTCTAAAAATAGAAGAAAAAAAAAAGGAAGATACATGTTGATTCAAGTATATGCTTGGGTCCTAATTCTTATTGATTTCTGATTAATTATTTATAAAGCAAAGAAAGTCATACTTTATGAGAAATGTTCTAATTTGACAAAGAAATTACATGACAAAATGCTATGCTTATATCCAAAACACCTCTTGAATCGAATTTAGACTTATTTAGGCTGGATTAAGGGAATAAACTTACTAGGCATTATTACCAACGGGGGTTCGAACGTGCTCCTATATACTGCCTAGCGGGTTCTGATGAAAGAAACTAAAATAAAACAGAGCATTATTATGAAGGCGGAAGCATTTTATCCTATGCATATCATTATAGCTAAACAGGAATCCGGTCAGTTACTATGTCGAATATTTGTACAATTCTACGTATTGTACAATTACTTAACTCATGTCAACAAACAACTATAAACTAAGATACAAGAAGCTAAACTCAGTTAAGTATTAACTAACTAGATTTTTTCTTTTTGCTATTGAATTACACATCAATTAATTTATACAGAGAAATCCATAGACCCTGAGCATTACAAACAGACATTTGAACTTCTTCAAACTCCTTTCATTTCATGCTTTCGAACTGTTACAGTTAACACCAGGATGGGACTCGAAATGTGTACCTGGAAATACTGAAATGCAAAGGAGAAGAAGAAGAAGAAGATGGGGAAATCAGCAGCAG
Organism: Nicotiana sylvestris; assembly: GCF_000393655.2. Lineage (NCBI taxonomy): Eukaryota > Viridiplantae > Streptophyta > Magnoliopsida > Solanales > Solanaceae > Nicotiana > Nicotiana sylvestris. Next base: position 214,364,808 of record NC_091064.1, read on the forward strand.
CAAGAAACAGGACTAGCAGTAGCAGCAGGACAGAATAGCAGCAGCCAACTCACAAAACAACTGGAGTGAGATCAACACCCCAACTAGACCAAATTCTCGAGTAGAACAGACATCAGCCAAGCAGACTCAGTTGAGAGAAATCAGTGTTGCACAAAACAGGTCCAGATTTAGTGAAATCAGAACAACAAGAAAGAATGCAATTTCTAGTTTTGTCTGTCTGGGTTATCAAACAAAATTCTTTTCCAGTTTCTGTTTCCAGAACTTCACTCTCCTAAAGTGTCTCCTTTCAAATTACTCTGTTCTTGTCAATGTCTATCTCTATGTGTGTGTGTGTATATCTCTCAATGTGTATCACCTTCTCTCTCTTTCTCTTTCTCCTATATGCTCTGTGTGCATCTATTTGTATGTATTTCAGCTCTCTCTTTCAAAAAAATTTCTCACAGTGTGCCTCCCCCTGTCTGTGTGTGTTCTTCTTCAATCTTTAGGGTCCCCCCTTTTATATGCCTTCCATTAACCCTTTTAACAGCCTGTTTAGAATATCACCATACCCCTCCCATGTGCCTTCCATTTTCAGTTCCACTTTAGCTAATTAAGTATTAAACCCCATCAACATTCCCTGGCAGACTTATCTTTCCCATTTTATTAACTAAAAGCAAGCATGGGCAGCAGGATGTAGTCTGACAGCACATGCTGTCAAACTATTTAATTCAAAAGGGCCTTTATGCCCATGTTGTGCACATGCCCTCCAGTTCAGATTACCATTACAGACTAAACATTAGGTTTCTGAAACCACATTAACAACTATAAGTAAATGAACTTAGTTCTTAATTGATTCAGGCAATGTTCAACAGAAGCAAATCGATTTATTTTGTTCAGACAGTTGAAACTAATTGACGACATATGTCGACTCGACTATATTAGCATTAACACATACAATCGTAGCCAAAAGTCAGACATTCAAAAGTATAGGACACATGACTCGAATTGTACTGATTAAACAGAATTGTACTTCGAGGAATCAGTTAATCAGTACAAATTTGGAATTCAAATTAATTGCACAACAAATACATATGCCTTATCAGAATAGGAGGGGGATTCAGACAAACACAGAGGTTCAGGTAAAGTGGACAAACAAAAGTTGATAAAATTAAAACAAACATGAACCGACTTTTAGTCAATCAAATGGACTAAACAGAAACAAGAAAAGAGAAAAGCAAGACTCACCTCAAATCTCGAAGAATCAAAACCTTAACTCGGACTTGGTCAGGCCTTTCTTAAGGCTGAACGGGCTTTAATCGAAGTGTTTCTCAGATGAGAAACACTTCGATTAAGGTCCATTAGACCTTAATCTCTTCGGCTCGGACGGACACGGACCAGTGATGAGAAATCACCCAGTTCCAAAACTCAGATCTGGGATTCATGCTTCCCTTATCAGATTCGGACCAAACCAAGTATGGTTTGGTCACGAGGGGGTCTGGGGAGTGTCTGGTGTGAAGCTGGGGTTAAATGGTGTAGATCAAGTTTTGACTCGAATCTTCAAATGAAGATTCGAGGACCTAGAGGATGATTCGAACTAAACGGTCAATAGGTCTATGTTCAGGGTGGTGAGGGGGTTCTATGGTGTTCAGGTGGAGGTCACCGGCGTCTGTGCCGCCGGTTTTCATGGTGAAGAGTACAGGGGCGGCTCTAGGGTTTGGGGGTTCTGGTGAAGACGACGAGGCTGGGGTATTGGATAGGGGTAGGGTACGAGCGGGAGCTTATATATGGAGTGGATGAACGGATCCTGGCCGTCGGATGAGACACGATGAAGGGCCAGGATCCTTCAACTAACAGGAAACGGTGTCGTTTCAAAACTAGAGGGGGTTGGGTCGGTCCGGGTGGAATGAGTCGGGTTTTGTTTATGGGTTATGGGGAAGTGATCTTGGCCGTTGATCAATCTGAGATCAATGGCCCAGATCAGGCACGACCCAAACGACGTCGTTTGGACACCCTGGGTATCAACTCGGACTGGACCGGGCAGGCCTGGTTTGGGCATTGTTTGTTTGGGCCAATTTTAATAAATTGGCCCAATCCGGAAGAAGAAAGGATCTTTTTTTTTATTATTATTTTTATTTCTTTTCCTTATTTATTTTAAAAACAAAACTAAGCAAAAATCAAATTAAAATTAAATACACACTCAATACAATTATTTGCACACACACTAAAAATATTTCAAAACAGGTAAAATCAAACAAAACAAAATCACGGACAAAGATGCCTGTTTTATGCCTTTCTATTTAACAACCATGTTACGGTTCAGATTATGCATGACACGTACATTTTTGTATTTTGTTTTAATAAAGTAAAAATGGGCCAAAGTCATAAATAATTAACGAAGTGCCATAAAAAATCCAAAAATTGTACAACAGGATCAATTGTTGTTTTTTTTTATTATTTCTTTTGGAGCGATTGTCTCGTGAAGCAAAAATTACGTGCTCACAGCTGCCCCTCTTTGTTCGGAAACACGAAGAGTTTTCGCGCAAAGATAAAGTGAGCGTGTATGAGCGATTTTTGCCTATGGACTACTCCGTGTGAAGCACATTTTTTGAAAGATCTGACCGAATCTTGCTTCAAAGATTTTCCTACATATCCTGGGCTAAACAGGAATAAGGTCAATGTAGTTCGGGAAAATTTTGGTAGCTGAGACTACCATGGGATTGCAATGCTTGCTGCTACTGCTGTTGCTGTTGTCACTGCTGCGTCACTGACCACCTTATTACAACCAAACAAAAATTGGAAACTAGACTAACTGTTTATATGCATGTCAATTGCTAGTTACAAGATTCCTATCTATGATTCTTTTACGACTTGATCTTGGGTCTTAGCTGATTCTGCTTGTAGACTCCGACCTGAATCTTGATGCTTGCGAGTTGCGGCGGCTTGTTTAATCTCTGGGATACTGAGTGAGACGCGATTGGCAGGGTTCAGAACCTTAACCAAATGTTGGAGTCAATCCGCCTTCCATTTACTCCGATATCTCGGGACATCTTCTCTCTTTTTCTTCTTTTCCTTCGTTGATTCCGAACTGGGACTCATCTCGTGGGTCATTTTGATCCATGTGGCTCGAGATTGGACCTGCGGGAGAAAACAAACAAACGAACGAAATTTTCTGTCCCAGTTTCACTAGGAAAATTTCATTAATTATTCGCCAGGAAGTTCATAAAATTGATGAAAGAGGATATGCATGCTCAGTTCAGGGTTGGAGCCCTAATACCGACTAGCTGGGGAAAGGTTCAGTTTAGGGTTTAAAACCCTAACGCCGAACAAAGGAAAAATTCAGTTTAGGGTTTTAAAACCCTAATGCTGATTGCATGGAAAAGCTCAGTTTAGGGTTTAAAACCCTAATGATGGCTGAAGGAAAATTCAGTTTAGGGTTAAAACCCTAATGCTGATTAAAAGGAAAATTCAGTTTAGGGTTTAAAACCCTAATGCTGATTGCATGGAAAAACTCAGTTTAGGGTTTAAAACCCTAATGCTGGCTGAAAGGAAAAAGTTCAGTTTAGGGTTTTAAAACCCTAATGCTGACTAAAAGGAAAATTCAGTTTAGGGTTTAAAACCCTAATGCTGACTAAAAGGAAAAAGTTCAGTTTAGGCCAAAAGATTCATTGAGTTACGCCGGGGGAATTCATCGGGTTATGCCGAGAAGATTCATCGGGTTATGCCGGGAGGATTCATCGGGTTATGCCGAGAAGATTCATCGGGTTATGCCGGGAGGATTCATCGGATTATGCCGGGAAGGTTTATCGGGTTATGCCGAAAAGATTCATCGGGTTATGCCGGGAGGATTCATCGGGTTATGCCGGGAGGGTTCATCGGGTTATGCCGAAAAGATTCATCGGGTTATGCCGGGAGGATTCATCGGGTTATGCCGGGAGGATTCATCGGGTTATGCCGGGAAGATTCATCGGGTCATGCCGGGAAGATTCATCGGGTTATGCCGGGAGGATTCATCGGGTTATGCCGGGAGGATTCATCGGGTTATGCCGGGAAGATTCATCGGGTCATGCCGGGAAGATTCATCGGGTTATGCCGGGAGGATTCATCGGGTTATGCCGGGAAGATTCATCGGGTTATGCCGGGAAGATTCATCGGGTTATGCCGAGAAGGTTTATCGGGTTATGCCGAGAGGATTCATCGGATTATGCCGGGAAGGTTTATCGGGTTATGCCGAAAAGACTCATCAGGTTATGCCGGGAGGATTCATCGGGTTATGCCGGGAGGATTCATCGGGTTATGCCGGGAAGGTTTATCGGGTTATGCTGAAAAGATTCGTCGGGTTATGCCGGGAGGATTCATCGGGTTATGCCGGGAGGATTCATCGGGTTATGCCGGGAAGATTCATCGGGTTATGCCGGGAAGATTCATCGGGTTATGCCGGGAGGATTCATCGGGTTATGCCGGGAGGATTCATCGGGTTATGCCGGGAAGATTCATCGGGTTATGCCGGGAAGATTCATCGGGTTATGCCGGAAAGTTGAGGAACGAGGTCCTATGCTACCATGATTTGTTTTTCTTTTGGGATGTTCATTTTTATTCCTTGTCTTCTTTCCTTCCTTTGGTTCTCCCCCTTATATTTATCAAAATGCACGAAAAAAATTTCGGGAAACTTACCTTTGGTCGTTTTCCGCTGCAAGGCTGTTTCAACGCTTGCGTGTTCTATTTCTTTTAGGCTACACTTGCTTCTTGCATGGCTGCTTTGGGCCGCACCTGTCTCAATTTCCTAAACAAAGAAAAATTGTCAGTTTGAAGACGGCGGTTAGTCTGGGGACCTTGACTGTTCCAATTGCTTTGTTTTAGCCTAATTCTTGTTGAGAAACTCTGTCATTGATTAGATTTACATGCGAAAACCCTTTGGGCTACTCAGACTTGCGTTTCCAGATTTTGTGATGATTTGCCTTATAAGGCTTTGATTTTTCCGTCCCGTTCTGCTTGGGGATTTTGGTGGGGATTTTATCAGGGAGACTCTGTGGGGATTTGTACAAGAGAATCTCCGTGAGGATTTGTCCAATGCGAACTCTGTGTGGAATTTTTTTTTTTGTAGCAAACTTGCTGGGGATGTGCTGGGGTGGACTTCTTTGGGGAGTTGTACAAGGGGATACTCCATGGGGGATTTGTAACGAGGGATACCCTGTGGGGATTTGTCGGTTTTGGAAACAAATCAACTACCATGGCCAATCGGGATGGGACTGACGCGCCACTGAGGTCGTACATTTATTTGACTCTTGCCAAACGGAGCCCTATAAAATCGGTCCTGCCACCTTTCTTTGCGATTATTACGGAATTAAGAGTTAGATAAAAAGAACTCAAAGAAAACTATGTAAAGGAGAATATATGAGTTTTAAAGAGAAACGCCCCTTTCGGGGAGAAAAGAAGGACTTATCTGGAGTGTATGCTGGCTTCAACTGACATGACATGCCTTTTGGACTGGATGCCCGACCTCCGAGAACTTGCATTTCCTCATGAATCAAAACAGATCTAATGTTTTCAAAACCTGGGAACCTTGCCAGGACTTTCTTGCGGTGGAAGCATCTTTTTGGCCGACAATGCCCTTTGCGGGTTTTCGCTAGTCGACCTCTCTCATTTCTCTTCTTGCTGTCGCCTGCTAGTACTCTTTGCGAGTTTTTACTGAACAAACTCTCTCATTTTCAATTTCTCTTCTCGCGTCGCCTCATGGTGCCCAAAGGTTTTCACCGACAAGACTCTCTCATCTTTATTCTCCTCATTTTGTTGTATCGGGCCCAAATAATTCCATCTTCCTATTTTGAAATGCTTTGCTGATTGATCAGAAGGACTCAAAAAAGGTTTGGGGTGAAAAGAATTTGGATTGAACTACAACTTTGGAACCTTTTGGGTGGGATTATTGCCGAATTATTATAACTTCTGCCCCAGTTTTACTTTCCGGGGAATTCCTGGATTTTTGTTGGTGTGACTGAACCCCAAGGAGAGGTTGCCTACGTATCCTTTCGGAATCAAGTCAGACGTAGTTCATACCTTTGTTTTGGATTTTTTTTTGTTTTTATATATTTTCTTATTTTTCCAATTCTTTTTTTTTCATCATTTTTTTTTCAATAATATTTTCAGGTTCCAAAGAGGGTAATCCAAGAAAAGTAACCAGCTCAAATGGGTTTGCAAAGGGTTAATAGTGTTTGAGAATGAAAGCCTTCGTCATCTCAAACTGTGCAAAGATATCGCCAGAGTGATTTAGACATATCACTGCACCTGTCTTCCAAGCAAGGCTGACGTCGTTTCTTTCGACGTCGCCCAGATACAAATGCTCTATTTGGTAACGTTTTTCAATGACGTATGGACCCTTCTTTCTTGATACAATTGCTCGTGACAAACCGCAGTTATTAAGGTTATCATTCTGTACGGGTCTAAGCCCTTTTACTACTCTCAAACTCTGCTTTAGTGACGGACATTTTCCAAACCATGAACCAATTTTCTTTAGTTGTTCCTACTTTTCAAATTCTTTATATCTCAAATTTTGACTCATTATTTGAAGTCTGATCGGAGTTCTCGTGATCCGGGCATGAAGTCCGCAAACATGTCATGTTATTTAAAGCTGCATTTATCAGAATTGAAGAGAACACAAAAGAAAACATAGAAGAAGAAAGTGAGTAATCAAGCACGATTTCATTTCTTGGCATTTTGGGGAAGATAAGGAAAAAGGTTGACATTCAGGAAATTAAAAACATGAAACTGAAGAAAAACATCCGAGTCACCCTCTGGGGTTACTCGTGATGCAGAGAAAGTGGCAAGACAGGTTCATTAGGACTTCCGTTTGATCAAGAACGGCGTAGCCTTCTAGTTTTGAAACTAGGTGCTTGGTCCCATGTACGATACTTCAACGGTGCTAGTGCCCTCTCCCGGCTGGACCATGTGTATTTCGCATAGCTTTTCCCTTGTCGCCTCACATATTTCCTCGCTCTCGTCGAGCGGGGACACCTTATCATCTCCCTCTTTGTTGTATTTTGGTTCCTGTGGTATGCGTCCGACAAACACTGGCTCGTTCGGCCGAGGTTGTTTGATCGTCCCCCATACCATGGAGGCCTGCTTGAATACATCACTTATTCCTTTTTCTTGCTCCGGAGTTACCCTGGGTCCTTTTTCTGTATCAGCAATAGCAATTATGGCTTTAAGTGCCGGATCAACTTCCTCGTCTTCACAAATCATCCCAACTATCGGCCCGTTGTTGTGGGCGGGCAACGGATTATTGGTCACATTTGGGATATCCTCGTCTCTCAACACAATCTTCCCTTGGTCTAACAGATTCTCCACAGCTTGTTTCAATGTCCAACAGTCGTTGGTGTCGTGCCCTTCTACCCCTGAATGGTATGCACATCTGACACCCCGCTGATATGATGGTGATCCCGGGTTCTGCCCGTTCGGTGGTATGGGCTGCAACAAATTCATTTGGACAAGCTTAGGGAATAGGGTGGAATAGGGTTCACCGATTGGTGTGTAGTTGGGTCTCCTGGGTGGTTCCCGAGGACGGAAATTATTTTGAGGAGGTCGAGGATTGTAGTGGTTTCGGTGAGGAGGCTGATTCCTAGGATGTGGGGCCTGCCCCCGATTGACTGGTTGTGTCCGCTGGATATAAGGCTGGGTGCTCATGACCATGTAAGGCTGAGGAGCGTAGGTCGCATTTTGGTGGGGGAAATAATATTGCGAGGTTCTTTCCGAAGAACAAAGCCCGGAATTATGATATTCTCCCACCTCTGACACTGCCATGGATGTTTCCTCTTTTTCTTCCCTCTTGCCATTCCTCCAGACCCGCTTTGGACGGCTTGGGAGGTTGCCCTTATGGATGCCTGACTCAAAATTCTTCCTGTTTTCAAACCGTTCTCCACCATCTCTCCAATCTTAATTGCTTCTGCGAAAGGCTTTCCCATTGCCGACATCATGTTTTGGAAATAGTCGGACTCTTGAGCCTGGAGAAAAGTAGTGACCATCTCTATCTCGTCCATGGAAGGTTTTACCCTTGACGCTTGCTCACGCCATTTGATGGCGTATTCTCTGAAACTTTCCGAGGGTTTCTTCTTTAAGTTTGACAAAGCATTTCTGTCTGGTGCGATGTCAATATTATATTGAAACTGCCCTACGAAGTCTCTGGCAAGATCATCCCATATATGCCAGCGAGATATGTCCTGGTCCATATACCATTCCGAAGCGACTCCCACCAAACTTTCTCCAAAATATGCCATTAGCAGTTCTTCTTTTCCGCCGGCTCCCCGCAATTGGTTGCAGTATTTCTTAAGATGTGCAATGGGGTCACCGTGCCCATCGTATTTCTCGAACTTTGGGGTCTTGAAACCCGTTGGCAGGTGCACGTGAGGGAACATGCACAGGTCGGCGTAAGAGACGCTCTTTTGTCCGCTCAATCCTTGCATATTCTTCAAACTTTGTTCAAGGCTTCTCATTCTCTTGGCAATCTCATTTTGTTCTGCAGTTCTGGGGTTCTGATCCTGCCCAGGTGCGGGCTCGCACTGAGGCGGTAGAGGGTTAGTACTGGTAGCGAACCTAGTTGGTTCCATTGAGAACGATGGTGCTTGGAATGTAAAAGAGGATGAGTCAAAGCTTGGCTTGTACGTGGTAGGCTGTGCCGTAATCGGGCAAGGCGATGCAGTAAAGATGTTCATGCTTGCATCAGTGGATGACATTCGGGGATGAGGCTCAGAAGGCGATCCAGCAGAGAAGGCTGAGGTGGCTGGGTACCCGAATGGGGTAGCAGGATAATTTATGGGGACATTAGAAGTCCCACTTGACCTGGAGAATAATTCAGGGAATCCGGGGACGACACTTGGCGGCTCTTTCCCATTATTCCAGTCGTCCAGCATTTCCAACATGCGGAGCCGTAGGATTCTATTTTCCTCCGCAGTTGCGGATTCAGGTGTGAGGACGGCTGAGATCGAGCTCTCCTCGGAAACAGGGATTGTTTGCAATGGAATTTCTGAAGACATTTCCACACTTCCTTTTGACCTGGTGAAGTAAGTGTGAGTACTGCTTCTGGTCCTAACAACAGGTAGTTGAACACTTCTCCTTGACCTCGTGAAGTATGAGTGCGAGGCCAGACTTTCACCAAACCAACCGTCTTTTCAAAAACCCTGGAAATACTCCATGACAAACGCACGGTTAATTTGTAGCAAATAAACAGATAGTTAATCTCACGTTGGGCATGATGCACCTATACAGTTAAGTAGATTACTATATGTTTGCTACGAGAGCATGCGTCATTCCGGCATTTCTCCTCTTATTAGTTTTTCCCCCTTTTTTTTTGTTTTTGATTTTCTTTTATTATTTTTTTTTATTTTGCAGTAAAAGAAATGCGACCGGATCCGATGAGGATTGCCTACGTATCACGATGCCTACGTGAATCAGATCATTACGTAGTTCGAAACTAACAAAAATAAAGAAGCAAGTGCTCATTTAGCATAGGGCTCAAAAGATTTGACTATTCTTCTTATTCAAATTTCTTTTTTTTTTGGAATTTTTTGAAAGAAATACTTTAAAAGAAGAAAGAAAATTTTGTTTATTTTGATTTTTGTTTTATTTTTTAAAGAAAGACTTCTAAAATTTATTTGCTTTTGACTTGAATTCTGGAAATTTATTAAGAAAAGAAAATATGTTTGGTTGATTTTTTCTTCGTTTTGTTTTACCTTTTCTTCGGAAGAAAGAATGTATATGATGTTGCCCCTTAAATTTTGAAAAAGGGACTTTTAAGAAAATGATGTGAAATTCTGAGTTTTATTTATTTACGAAATCACTTCTAAAGAAAAATCCTAATATTTCGAAATTCAATTTTTCAAATATATATATATATATTTTTTATTTTAAAAAAAAACATTTTACAAAAGAGAGACTAAAAGCAAAGAGTATTTTTTTGGATTTTTATTGCTGTTTTTTAATTCTTATTACATTATTTCACATGAAAGACTTCAGAAAGAAAGACACTATTTTTATTTGAGTTTAAGAAAACTTCTATATTATTTTTTGTTTTTTTTTTTATATTTTCTAAGGAAAAATTTATAAAGAAAGAACTAAAGGGAAATATATATATTTTTTTTGATTTTGAAAATTGGGGCCGAAACCGATGAGGTTTGCCTACGTATCTCACATCTGGTGAGAATCAGACCCGCGTAGTTCTGTCAAATTAACCGAATTATTTTAGAACAAAATTCTTTCCTTTTCAACAAACAACTTTCCAAAAATAAAAGACTATTTTTCTATCTTTTCGTTTTTTTTTCTTAGTAAAGCAAATTATTGAAGAAAAAACATTTTCCCTTTTTATTATCGCAAAATTTCGGCAGAGTTTTGACAGTAATTGGGCATTACTATTTTTCAAAGTAGAAAATTAGTCCTATACACTGTTATTTTTTTTTTGTTTATATTTTTCAAATACTCCAAAGTCAGGCAGCATGCATGTCCGAGACAAATAAATGCGCGGAAACAAATAGGATGCAATAGGATGGTCTTTTCATTTCAAGTTGCTAGTCCTAGACGGACCCAACCCCTGTGTTGAGTCCCCTAAGTCAAATGCAACATGATGCAAATAAGCGTTCCTACTAGGGATCCGCATGAAGTCAAGTTATTCTAGGTTCGTAACCTGGGTATTTGTTCTAGACTGTGTACCCGAGCGGACAACTCGAGTCGAGGAGGGGGCTACGTACCGGGGACCCGCGAGATCGTCCGGCTTTGTAACTTGTCCGACCTCTTTCTTATTTCAGGTATTGACACTAACAGAATAGGGAGTCTCGACCAGCGAGCTTCTCCCCGGAGGTAAGAAGAGAAGGGTTTCGGCACAGTTTATATACAGTTCAGATAATATCAAAGCGGTAAAAGACAACATTTAGCACGTTATGCAAAAATATGTAATAAAGATCAGATAATAAAGCCAAATATAACAATTATTCTAAGCTCGAATTCTTGAACCCTGAACCAGTGGTTCTGGGTTAATAGTTCCCCAGCGGAGTCGCCAGAGCTGTCACACCTCCTTTTTGCGCGCCCGCCCCGAAGGGTTAAATGCGCGAGGGGAGTTTTTCCAATTTAAGTGACAATATTCGAAATGGGATTATTTATTTAATTCAGAGTCGCCACTTGGGAAAGGTTTGGCTTTTGGTGTCCCAAGTCACCGGTTTATCTTGAATCCCAAATCGAGGAAATTTTCGACTTTTCCAAATGAAGTCTGCGAACCAGAAATTCTAAGTAAGGAATTCTGTTGACCCGAGGGAAGGTGTTAGGCACCCTCGAATCCCGTGGTTCTAGCACGGTCGCTTAAATTGTTATAATGGCTAAATATCTGATTTAAATACATGTTGTGACTTATGTGCTTTTATTAAGTTTAAACCGCTTTTATTATTATCATTTATTTTTATAGAATTGCAACGTCGTGAAAATGCATCTCGAACCACGTCACAATCAATGCACCCGTAGTTGTTAACATATTTCGACTCCGTTGAGATTTGGATTCGGGTCACATCAATGCGCACCCAAGTTTAAGAATGTAATTTATTAAAGGCGCGCCTAAAGCAACTAGCGTATTGTTATTTTGGGAAGGCCGCAAAATTCGCTAAACGGCCTGTCCCGAATTCTAAGTATTTTAATATATACATTTAGAGGGCCCCGCAGCTTGTGTATTTTGTTTGTCGAGGCTCGTCTCGTTTTATTTAAAGAGGATAAATCTTCGATGACTACATCTTTGTTATGTTTAGTCTAAAAATAGAAAAAAAAAAAGGAAGATACATGTTGATTCAAGTATATGCTTGGGTCCTAATTCTTATTGATTTCTGATTAATTATTTATAAAGCAAAGAAAGTCATACTTTATGAGAAATGTTCTAATTTGACAAAGAAATTACATGACAAAATGCTATGCTTATATCCAAAACACCTCTTGAATCGAATTTAGACTTATTTAGGCTGGATTAAGGGAATAAACTTACTAGGCATTATTACCAACGGGGGTTCGAACGTGCTCCTATATATTGCCTAGCGGGTTCTGATGAAAGAAACTAAAATAAAACAGAGCATTATTATGAAGGCGGAAGCATTTTATCCTATGCATATCATTATAGCTAAACAGGAATCCGGTCAGTTACTATGTCGAATATTTGTACAATTCTACGTATTGTACTATTACTTAACTCATGTCAACAAACAACTATAAACTAAGATACAAGAAGCTAAACTCAGTTAAGTATTAACTAACTAGATTTTTTCTTTTTGCTATTGAATTACATATCAATTAATTTATACAGAGAAATCCATAGACCATGAGCATTACAAACAGACATTTGAACTTCTTCAAACTCCTTTCATTTCATGCTTTCGAACTGTTACAGTTAACACCAGGATGGGACTCGAAATGTGTACCTGGAAATACTGAAATGCAAAGGAGAAGAAGAAGAAGATGGGGAAATCAGCAGCAGCAAGAAACAGGACTAGCAGTAGCAGCAGGACAGAATAGCAGCAGCCAACTCACAAAACAACTGGAGTGAGATCAACACCCCAACTAGACCAAATTCTCGAGTAGAACAGACATCACCCAAGCAGACTCAGTTGAGAGAAATCAGTGTTGCACAAAACAGGTCCAGATTTAGTAAAATCAGAACAACAGGAAAGAATGCAATTTCTAGTTTTGTCTGTCTGGTTTATCAAACAAAATTCTTTTCCAGTTTCTGTTTCCAGAACTTCACTCTCCTAAAGTGTCTCCTCTCAAATTACTCTGTTCTTGTCAATGTCTATCTCTATGTGTGTGTGTGTGTATATCTCTCAATGTGTATCACCTTCTCTCTCTTTCTCTTTCTCCTATATGCTCTGTGTGCATCTATTTGTATGTATTTCAGCTCTCTCTTTCAAAAAAATTTCTCACAGTGTGCCTCCCCCTGTCTGTGTGTGTTCTTCTTCAATCTTTAGGGTCCCCCCTTTTATATGCCTTCCATTAACCCTTTTAACAGCCTGTTTAGAATATCACCATACCCCTCCCATGTGCCTTCCATTTTCAGTTCCACTTTAGCTACTTAAGTATTAAACCCCATCAACATTCCTTGGCAGACTTATCTTTCCCATTTTATTAACTAAAAGCAAGCATGGGCAGCAGGATGTAGTCTGACAGCACATGCTGTCAAACTATTTAATTCAAAAGGGCCTTTATGCCCATGTTGTGCACATGCCCTCCAGTTCAGATTACCATTACAGACTAAACATTAGGTTTCTGAAACCACATTAACAACTATAAGTAAATGAACTTAGTTCTTAATTGATTCAGGCAATGTTCAACAGAAGCAAATCGATTTATTTTGTTCAGACAGTTGAAACTAATTGACGACATATGTCGACTCGACTATATTAGCATTAACACATACAATCGTAGCCAAAAGTCAGACATTCAAAAGTATAGGACACATGACTCGAATTGTACTGATTAAACAGAATTGTACTTCGAGGAATCAGTTAATCAGTACAAATTTGGAATTCAAATTAATTGCACAACAAATACATATGCCTTATCAGAATAGGAGGGGGATTCAGACAAACACAGAGGTTCAGGTAAAGTGGACAAACAAAAGTTGATAAAATTAAAACAAACATGAACCGACTTTTAGTCAATCAAATGGACTAAACAGAAACAAGAAAAGAGAAAAGCAAGACTCACCTCAAATCTTGAAGAATCAAAACCTTAACTCGGACTTGGTCAGGCCTTTCTTAAGGCTGAACGGGCTTTAATCGAAGTGTTTCTCAGATGAGAAACACTTCGATTAAGGTCCATTAGACCTTAATCTCTTCGGCTCGGACGGACACGGACCAGTGATGAGGAATCAACCAGTTCCAAAACTCAGATCTGGGATTCATGCTTCCCTGATCAGATTCGGACCAAACCAAGTATGGTTTGGTCACGAGGGGGGTCTGGGGAGTGTCTGGTGTGAAGCTGGGGTTAAACGGTGTAGATCGAGTTTTGACTCGAATCTTCAAATGAAGATTCGAGGACCTAGAGGATGATTCGAACTAAACGGTCAACAGGTCTATGTTCAGGGTGGTGAGGGGGTTCTATGGTGTTCAGGTGGAGGTCACCGGCGTCCGTGCCACCGGTTTTCATGGTGAAGAGTACAGGGGCGGCTCTAGGGTTTGGGGGTTCTGGTGAAGACGACGAGGCTGGGGTATTGGATAGGGGGTAGGGTACGAGCGGGAGCTTATATATGGAGTGGATGAACGGATCCTGGCCGTCGGATGAGACACGATGAAGGGCCAGGATCCTTCAACTAACAGGAAACGGTGTCGTTTCAAAACTAGAGGGGGTTGGGTCGGTCCGGGTGGAATGAGTCGGGTTTTGTTTATGGGTTATGGGGAAGTGATCTTGGCCGTTGATCAATCTGAGATCAATGGCCCAGATCAGGCACGACCCAAACGACGTCGTTTGGACACCCTGGGTATCAACTCGGACTGGACCGGGCAGGCCTGGTTTGGGCATTGTTTGTTTGGGCCAATTTTAATAAATTGGCCCAATCCGGAAGAAGAAAGGATCTTTTTTTTATTATTATTATTTTTATTTCTTTTCCTTATTTATTTTAAAAAAAAAACTAAGCAAAAATCAAATTAAAATTAAATACACACTCAATACAATTATTTGCACACACACTAAAAAAAATATTTCAAAACAGGTGAAATCAAACAAAACAAAATCACGGACAAAGATGCTTGTTTTATGCCTTTCTATTTAACAACCATGTTACGGTTCAGATTATGCATGACACGTACATTTTTGTATTTTGTTTTAATAAAGTAAAAATGGGCCAAAGTCATAAATAATTAACGAAGTGCCATAAAAAATCCAAAAATTGTACAACAGGATCAATTGTTGTTTTTTTTATTATTATTTCTTTTGGAGCGATTGTCTCGTGAAGCAAAAATCACGTGCTCACAGTGAGAAATATAAGCATAATCCGTGAAATGTGAAACTTAACATTAGTAATCCGATGCACATAGGCGAATCTAGAATTTAAACTTTATGAGTTCAATATTTAAAGTTCTTAGTATTGGACCTATTATATTCTTAAGTTATGGGTTCAGACCTAATATGTATTGCAGTTTTAATGAATTTTTGTACTAAATTTATACTCCGCGTCAAAAGTACTAGGTTCAGATGAACTAGATACTATAATTCTACATATGCCTTTGCCGATGCATCAAATAGTGTCAGTAAGCTCTAAAATGCATAACTCCATGGAAGATACAGAGGGATTTCTGAACAAGTTATGCCTCACATTTTTGCAATTGTAGGTTTACTTTAATTTCCACTTTGGTAAATCTTACAACTTTTAGATAGAAAGAAGGGATTTTGAGAAAGGCAATTAATTTGGTTGTCAAAATTCAACATATAGTGTCAAATGGGCTGGTTGCGCCAATTTTGAGTTGGGTCAATATTCCTTGAGTTGAGATGAGCTGGATCAAGATGGACTAAAATTGATTTTTTAGCTAACCCGTCCAACTCTTACCAAACTTTAATTTATATGTATTATTTTCTTATGAATTGTATAATTAATGAATAAGACTTTTCTTCCTTTGTTATGGTCATATATAACATATTAAACAAAAAAAAATATTTTTAAGATATTTTGGTAAAGTTACTCATGGATCAATTTAGCCAAAAAATCAACTCAATTTTAAATGGGTTGAAATAGAAAGGGGTTTGGATTTAACAAATAAGCGGGTCAATAACCAGCTCAACCTTGGGCGGGTTGGGCAGGTCATTTGGGCTTGGACTAAATATGACAGCCCTATTTACATGTAAGATTGTCCACTTTCAATTTTGGAGTATTATCACTTTTAGCCCGCGCCAGAAACAGTTTATATCTAGTAATCGAAAAAAGTGTATAAAACTTGTATAATTTTTTTATATAACATACAGAATGTATATACATACTAAAAAAATATACCAATTTTAAATATTTTTTCGGCTATTATTTTTACATCAGCTTTACAGTTTCATTTTTCTATGTCAACATATATAGAGGGTTTTTGGCTAAGCTTATAAGCTGGTCAAACTGGCTTATAAGCACTTTTTAGCTTATCTACACGTTTGATAGAATTAAAAGTGCTTATACGTTAAGTGCTTATAAGCCAAAAATAAGCCAAAAGTCATAAGTTGGTCTCCCCCAACTTATCAAATTTCACCTTATAAGCACTTTAGGTTTGACCAAAATATTTACTATTCTATCCTTAAAATAGTTCTTTTAAAACAAAACTTTTCGTATACCCAGTTCTTCAATTGCTTATTATTAATTTCAGCATTTTTATCCAAATACGTAACTGCTTATTTTTTAAATTAGTTTCAACACTTAAAAGTGTTTTTCAGCACCTAATGCTTATCAGCTACTCTAATTCAGCTAAGCCAAACGGTTAAAACTTCATCAATGTACATGAAGCAGCAATGTTGTTTCGGTGGCCACGAAGAACAAATCTATCTTCAATTGTGTCACTGAAAACATATGCATGCTCTTTCTGCAATTATAGCTTCTTTGTATATTTTGCATGTACTACTTATTCGCTTAAATTTGTTACACTTTACTTTTATTCTTTATCATCAAATGACTATCCAAAGCACCAAAAAATTAACAACTACTTCAAAAAGTACAATGTTTTTCCATTAACAAGCCATCACGATTCACTTCTAAAAATAGCTCTTTTCCGACTAGAAAAATATATCGACCACGATTACCGATCAAAAATCGACCGAATTGAGTGGGTTAGAAAAATACTGGTTGGCAGCATGAAGAGAAGAAGCCCTATTTAAATCACCCGATTGATAAATCTCATAATGAAGAAGAAGAGAAAGGAACGTTTGAAGAAGAAGAGAAGGGAACATCTCTAGCTTTTCCGACAAAAACAAAGTCTTCGGAATTATCTAGAAACAGAGATAATATATTTGCACAAAATATCTCAAGGCATGGTCTCATTCCAACCGTTAATCATAAATTTGATAAACTAAATCCTAGCCGTCCAGATTAGTCAAGGAATACAGCTGTATATTTCATTCTTGGATTCTAGAATAAGCCCACATGTGTGAGGCATGTGACACACCTTGTAAAGAATATTAGTTAGTTACTCCCTCTGTTCCAGTTTATGTGAACCTATTTCCTTTTTTGTCCGTTCCAAAAAGAATGAACCCTTTATAAATTTGGTAACAATTTAGCTTAAAGTTATAACTCTACCCTTAATGAGAAGCTTTTATAACCACACAAATACTCTAGGCCCCATTTGGACTTGTTTAGGACCACAAATTCCAAAAGTCTTTATTTTTTTCTTAAACTCCGTGCACAGTCAAACAGGTTCACATAAATTGGAACGGAGGGAGTATTAAATAACCAATAGTAATTAGACAAGTGTAAAGGAATCTCAAATTCTATTTTTGTTTCTTTACAGATATACTTGTATATATTGAGCTTCAGCTAAATGAAAAATACACAGAGAAAAATTCCCTACATCATCTTCTAATTTTACATTCCTTTCATGGTATCAGAGTATTGAAGCTCTGAAGCTCGATTTAATACAGAATCATCTAAATTTTCTATGAGCTTTCCTTCATCATGGGTGATACATCTGTAACTCCTAATGCATCTATAACTCAGACTGTAGCTGGAAATACAGTCACCTTCGACACAAATCACCCCTATTTTCTCCACTCTTCTGATGCACCAGGTATAGCTCTTGTCAACACAGCCTTCAATGGGAGAGGCTTTTAAGGATGGAAGAGGTCTGTCCTTATAGCCCTTTCAGCAAAGAACAAATTAGGATTCATTAATGGATCCTGTCCTCCTCCTATCGTCGCCTCCAAAGATTTTCAGTCATGGAGTAGGTGCAATGATATGGTTACCTCATAGTTGTTAAACTCACTATCCAAGGACATTGGGGATAGTGTGATCTACTCCAAATCTGCCAAGGACCTCTGGACCAGCCTTGAACACAGGTTTGGCCAATCAAATAGTGCTAAATTATACCACCTGCGTAAGGAACTATCAGGATTAGTTCAAGGCAGCAGTGATATAGCAAGTTACTTTACTAAACTCAAGCATTTGTGGGATGAGTTAGACTCACTTAATTGTGATGTTAAGTGTTTGTGCACTAGTGTGTGTGAGGGCAAACAGAAATTGGAAAAATCACTGGAGGATGAAAGGCTCATCCAATTTCTCATGGGTTTAAATGGTATTTATGAACAGGCAAGGGGAAACATCCTAATGATGAACCCTCTGCCCAATATCAATCATGCTTATTCCCTTGTGTTACAAGATGGGAATCAGAGGGAAATTTATGCTAATCCTCTTATATCCTCTGAATCCTCATCCTTCATGGTAGGAAATCAGGCAAACCTAGGTGGCCAGAGTGCTTTTCAATAGAGAAACAATAACAAGCAAGGACCAAGGAACTTTGGATAGTTTCAAAAATCAAACAACAACATTCAAAAAGGAACAAATTCAGCACAAAGAAACACTGCTCCTAGAGGAAAGAAGAACAAGTTCAATCCAAATGCTTCATGTACCTACTGCAAAATGGTGGGACACTCAGTCAATGATTGTTACAAAATCATAGGTTTTCCTGAAGATTTTGAGTTCACTAATGGTAAAGGAAATCAGTTCCAATCTAGAAGCAATGGGGTTTTTGTAGGAGACCAGGTAGATGATGCAAACAGTGGATACAATGAAGGACTGAATCAACATCTATCTAAGGAGCAATTCTCACATTTGGTTCAGTTGATCAAGCAGGTTAAAACTACAGAAACAACAAGCACCAGTTCTGAGATCAATGCCAATGTTGTAGCTGGTACTATTATCAAATATACTAGATCTTGTTTTTCAGTCTTTACCACCACTACTTGGATCATTGACTCAGGGGCATCAGAACATATGTGTTTTGATTCAAATGCTTTTTTATCTTTATCTCCTCCTCTTGTTCCTATACATATCAACCTCCCCAATTCATTTAAACTAACTGTCACATACAAGAAGAGTTTCTATTTCCCCTGATTTTATTCTAAACAATGTTATTAATGTGCCTAGTTTTAGATACAATCTTTTATCAGTCAATAGGTTTTGTATACAGTTTTACTCTATGATTACACTTACATCTAATCAATGTCTCTTGCAGGCCCCTTTAATGAAGAGGCCTCAAGTTTTTGGGGAAGCAAAAGGAGGACTATATATCTTGGAGCCTAATACTGTTAGGAATAGTTCACAAAACCATGTAGTTTCAGTTTTAGAATCAAATGATGCCAAGCCTATTTAAGTTTCTTTTCCTTTTTCTGCAAGTACAATTTCAATGTAACTCTGTGGCACAACAGATTAGGGCATTTTCCTTTTTCATGAAAGAAACAATTCAGTTTTATCTCTTTTCCTTTTAATTCAGAATGTTTTTGTGATGTCTGCCCTAAAGCTAAGCAAACTAGATTGTCTTTTCCCTTGAGTCAAATTAAATCTAAAAGAGCATTTAAATTAATTCATGTTGATGTTTGGGGGCCCTACAAGGAGCCTACTTATAATGTTTTCAAATATTTTCTTACTGTGGTTGATGATTACAGCAGAGGTACTTGGACATTTCTCTTAAGTACCAAGAGCAATGCATTTCCAGTTTTGAAGAACTTTTTCACTATGGTTGAAAGGCAGTTTGGGGTTAAGGTTCAAAAATTGAGAACAGATAATGCTTTTGAACTTGGGAAAGGTTCCCAAGAGGCATCTTTTCTTAGTTCTCAAGGAATACTCCATCAAACTTCATGTGTATCAACTCCTCAACAGAATGGAGTTGTTGAAAGGAAACACAAGCATCTTTTGGAAATAGCTAGAGCCTTGCTTTTTCAATCTAAAGTTCCTATTCCTTATTGGGGAGAATGTTTATTAACTGCCACTTATTTAATTAACAGGCTACCCTCTAAGGTCCTTCATCGTAAATCGCCTTATTCTATTTTGTTCCATCAGTCACCTTCCTATAAATTTCTCAGAAACTTTGGTTACCTTTGTTATGTTTCTACCTTGTCCAGTGGAAGAACCAAATTTGATCCTAGAGCTAAGGCATGTACATTTCTAGGATATCCCTTAGGTCAGAAAGGGTACAAAGTGTTAGAATTAGATACAAAGAAGGCCATTGTATCTAGGGATGTGCATTTCTATGAGGATATGTATCCCTTTGCTACAACCCACACCATTCCTGAATATATGGATCTCATTCCTTCACCATCAGACTCCTCTCTTCCTATAACATCACCATCCACATTACCTAATCCTCCAACTCCTTCCTCACCAGGATTTATTCATTCACCTTCACCCCTTATCACTCACCCACCTTTCTCACATATCTCTGATTCACCTTCCACACTCTCTTCCTCACATTCTCCATCATCTCCTAATTTCCCTAGTACTTCAGTTCCACCACTCAGAAAATCTACCAGAGTCACTTCTCAGCCTCATTATCTTAAAGACTATGTTTGCAACAATATCTATCTTAGTGAAGTAACTTCTACCTGTTTTGCCCAGCCTAGTCAACCTGCTATCTTTTCTTTTGGGGCCCTATCTCCTGACAATCAGCATGTTCTACAGTTAATTTCAGAAATTTCAGAACCTAGCAGTTTTTCACAGGCATCTTCACATCCAGGATGGAGGAAGGCCATGTCTTTAGAGATTGAGGCATTGGAAGCTAATAATACTTGGGATGTAGTTCTCCTACCAGTTGGAAAGAAAGCTTTACCTTGTAAATGGCTATACAAGGTGAAGCACAGATCTGATGGAAGCATAGAAAGGTTGAAATACAGACTGGTTGTCAGGGGGGATATTCAAAGGGAAGGCATCGACTACACTGAGACATTTTCTCTAGTAGTCAAAATGATTACCATCACATGTTTATGGCAGTAGCTACTAAAAGGGACTGACCTATTTATCAATTAGATGTTAGTAATGCCTTTTTACACGGGGATCTCCAAGAGGAGGTTTATATGAGATTCCCAACTGGTCTAACCCCCCCTTCACCTAATCATGTTTGTCTTCTTAGAAAATCTCTTTATGGTTTAAAGCAGGCCTCAAGACAGTAGTATGCTAGGTTAGCTGGTACATTAAGTTTTTAAGGAGTATTGTTCCTCTTTGAATGATTACTCATTATTTTTTAAGAAGCAAGGGGATTTCATTTCAATTGTTGCAATATATGTGGATGATACCCTTATTAGTGGCAACGACCCAATGGAAATTACCTCCCTAAAGTCATTCCTTCATTCTGAATTCAAGGTCAAATATTTAGGGAGTTTGCATTACTTTTTAGGTATGGAAATTATGCGCGAAACGCAAGGAATGATAATCTGTCAAAGAAAGTTTACCTTGGATTTGTTGCAGGAATTTGATATCTCCAATCTGCCTTGTGTTTCTTCTCCTCTTGAGCCATCCTCCAAGTTACATGCTGATGAATGGCCTCTTCTTCCAAATCCCACTGTTTACTGTCATCTTGTTTGGAAATTAAACTACTTAACTCACATGAGGCCAGATCTCTGCTTTGGTGTGCTCAAGCTCAGTCAATTTATGCAAAGCCCTCGTCTTGCCCATTTTGCTGCTGCCTTACGAGTCCTACGTTACCTGTGTTCAGACCTGGGCAGGGAATTCTTCTCAATTCATCTCTTTCATTAAAGTTGGTTGCTTTTTGTGATGCAGGCTGGGCTTCTTGCTCAGAGACTAGACGCTCAGTTAGTGGTTTTTATGTTTCCCTCGGAGGCTCCCCTATTTCCTGGAAATCTAAAAAGTATGCCTCTATCTCGTTATCATCTGCCGAAGCTGAGTATAGATCTATGCGAAGAGTGGTTGCTGAACTCACTTGGCTCACCCGTCTTCTTGATGACCACTTTATTTCACCATAGCTGTATGTTCTTGTTCTTTCTGATAGCAAGGCAGCCATATACATCGCTCATAATCCCGTCTTCCATGAACAGACAAAACATGTCGAATTGGACTATTGTTTTGTCTGTCAACAGTTCCTTTCAGGTTTAATCAGCCTTTTCTTCGTTCCTTCTTCATCTCAGCTTGTCGGTATCTTTACCAAATCCCTTTATGGGCCATCACACCATTCTATTATGCGCAAGTTGGGGATAATTTCATCACCCTCCAACTTGAGTGGGGATGAAGAGAAGAAGCCCTATTTGAATCAGCCGATTGATAAATCTCATAATGAAGAATAAAAGAAAGGAACGTGTGAAGAAGAAGAGAAGGGAACATCTCTAGCTTTTCCGACAAAAACAAAGTCTTCGGAGTTATCTAGAAACAGAGATAATATATTTGCACAAAATATCTCAAGGCATGGTCTCATTCCAACCGTTAATCATAAACGTGATCAACTAAATCCTAGCCGTCCAGATTAGTCAAGGAATACAGCTGTATATTTCATTCTTAGAATCTAGAATAAGCCCACATGTGTGAGGCATGTGACACACCTTGTAAAGAATATTATTTAGTTACTCCCTCTATTCCAGTTTATGTGAACCTATTTCCTTTTTGGTCCGTTCCAAAAAGAATGAAACCTTTATAATTTTGGTAACAATTTAGCTTAAAGTTACAACTCTATCCTTAATGAGAAGCTTTTATAACCACACAAATACTCTGGGCCCCATTTGGACTTATTTAGGACCACAAATTCCAAGAGTGTTCATTTTTTTCTTAAACTTCGTGACCAGTCAAATAGGTTCACATAAATTGGAACAGAGGGAGTATTAAATAACCAATAGTAATTAGACAAGTGTATAGGAATCTCAAATTCTATTTTTGTTTCTTTACAGATATACTTGTATATATTGAGCTTCAGCTAAATGAAAAATACACAGAGAAAATTCCCTACATCATCTTCTAACTCCTAATGCATGGGTGATACATCTGTAACTCCTAATGCATCTATAACTCAGACTGTAGCTGGAAATACAGTCACCTTCGACACAAATCACCCCTATTTTCTCCACTCTTCTGATGCACCAGGTATGGCTCTTGTCAACACAGCCTTCAATGGGAGAGTCTTTCAAGGATGGAAGAGGTCTGTCCTTATAGCCCTTTCAGCAAAGAACAAATTAGGATTCATTAATGGATCCTGTCCTCCTCCTATCATCACCTCCAAAGATTTTCAGCCATGGAGTAGGTGCAATGATATGGTTACCTCATGGTTGTTAAACTCACTATTCAAGGACATTGGGGATAGTGTGATCTACTCCAAATCTGCCAAGGACCTCTGGACCAGCCTTGAACACAGGTTTGGCCAATCAAATGGTGCTAAATTATACCACCTGCATAAGGAACTATCAGGATTAGTTCAAGGAAGCAGTGATATAGCAAGTTACTTTACTAAACTCAAGCATTTGTGGGATGAGTTAGACTCACTTAATTGTGATGTAAGTGTTTGTGCACTTGTGTGTGTGAGGGCAAACAGAAATTGGAAAAATCGCTGGAGGATGAAAGGCTCATCCAATTTCTCATGGGTTTAAATGGTATTTATGGACAGGCAAGGGGAAACATCCTAATGATGAACCCTCTGCCCAATATCAATCATGCTTATTCCCTTGTGTTACAAGATGGGAATCAGAGGGAAATTTATGTTAATCCTCTTATATCCTCTGAATCCTCATCCTTCATGGTAGGAAATCAGGCAAACCTAGGTGGTCAGAGTGCTTTTCAACAGAGAAACAATAACAAGCAAGGACCAAGGAACTTTGTATAGTTTCAAAAATCAAACAACAACATTCAAAAAGGAACAAATTCAGCACAAAGAAACACTGCTCCTAAAGGAAAGAAGAACAAGTTCAATCCAAATGCTTCATGTACCTACTGCAAAAAGGTGGGACACTCAGTCAATGATTGTTACAAAATCATAGGTTTTCCTGAAGATTTTGAGTTCACTAATGGTAAAGGAAACCAGTTCCAAGATAGAAGCAATGGGGTTTTTGTTGGAGACCAGGTAGATGATGCAAACAGTGGATACAATGGAGGACTGAATCAACATCTATCTAAGGAGCAATTCTCACATTTTGTTCAGTTGATCAAGAAGGTTAAAACTACAGAAACAACAAGCACCAGTTCTGAGATCAATGCCAATGCTGTAGCTGGTACTATTATCAAATATATTGGATCTTGTTTTTCAGTCTTTACCACCACTACTTGGATCATTGACTCAGGGGCATCAGAACATATGTGTTTTGATTCAATTGCTTTTTTATCTTTATCTCCTCTTCTTGTTCCTCTACATATCAACCTCCCCAATTCATTTAAACTATCTGTCACTCATACAGGAAGAGTTTCTATTTCCCCTGATTTTATTCTAAACAATGTTATTCATGTGACTAGTTTTAGATATAATCTTTTATCAGTCAATAGGTTTTGTATACAGTTTTACTCTA
Organism: Nicotiana sylvestris; assembly: GCF_000393655.2. Classification (NCBI taxonomy): domain Eukaryota; kingdom Viridiplantae; phylum Streptophyta; class Magnoliopsida; order Solanales; family Solanaceae; genus Nicotiana; species Nicotiana sylvestris. The sequence goes on from NC_091064.1 coordinate 214,389,234, forward strand.
TAATTACACTTACATCTAATCAATGTCTCTTGCAGGCCCCTTTAATGAAGAGACCTTAAATTTTTGGTGAAGCAAAAGGAGGACTATATATCTTGGAGCCTAATACTGTTAGGAATAGTTCACAAAACCATGTAGTTTCAGTTTTAGAATCAAATGATGCCAAGCCTATTTTAGTTTCTTTTCCTTTTTCTGCAAGTACAATTTCAATGTAACTCTGTGGCACAACAGATTAGGGCATTTGCCTTTTTCATCAATGAAACAATTAAGTTTTATCTCTTTTCCTTTTAATTCAGAATATTTCTATGATGTCTTCCCTAAAGCTAAGCAAACTAGATTGTCTTTTCCCTTGAGTCAAATTAAATCTAAAAGAGAATTTGAATTAATTCATGTTGATATTTGGGGGCACTACAAGGAGCCTACTTATAATGTTTTCAAATATTTTCTTACTGTGGTTGATGATTACAGCAGGGGTACTTGGACATTTCTCTTAAGTACCAATAGCAATGCATTTCCAGTTTTGAAGAAATTTTTCACTATGGTTGAAAGGCATTTTGGGGTTAAGGTTCAAAAATTGAGAACAGATAATGCTTTTGAACTTGGGAAAGGTTCCCAAGAGGCATCTTTTCTTAGTTCTCAAGGAATACTCCATCAAACTTCATGTGTATCAACTCCTCAACAGAATGGAGTTGTTGAAAGGAAACATAAGCATCTTTTGGAAATAGCTAGAGCCTTGCTTTTTCAATCTAAAGTTCTAATTCCTTATTGGGGAGAATGTTTATTAACTTCCACTTATTTAATTAACAGGCTACCCTCTAAGGTCCTTCATCGGAAAACGCCTTATTCTATTTTGTTCCATCAGTCACCTTCCTATAAGTTTCTCAGAAATGTTGGTTGCCTTTGTTATGTTTCTAGCTTGTCCAATGGAAGAACCAAATTTGATCCTAGAGCTAAGACATGTGCATTTCTAGGATATCCCTTAGGTCAGAAAGGGTACAAAGTGTTAGAATTAGATACAAAGAAGGTCATTGTATCTAGGGATGTGCATTTATATGAGAATATGTATCCCTTTGCTACAACCAACACCATTCCTGATTATATTTTTCTCATTCCTTCACCATCAGACTCCTCTCTTCCTATAACATCACCATCCACATTACCTAATCCTCCAACTCCTTCCTCACCAGGATCTATTCATTCACCTTCACCCCTTATCACTCACCCACCTTCCTCACATATCTCTGATTCACCTTCCACACTCTCTTCCTCACATTCTCCATCATCTCCTAATTTCCCTAGTACTTCAGTTCCACCACTAAGAAAATCTACCAGAGTCACTTCTCAGCCTCATTATCTTAAAGACTATGTTTGCAACAATATCTATCTTAGTGAAGTAACTTCTACCTGTTTTTCCAGCCTAGTAAACCTGCTATCTTTTCTTTTGGGGCCCTATCTCTTGACAATCAGCATGTTCTACAGTCAATTTCAGAAATTTCAGAACCTAGCGGTTTTTCACAGGCATCTTCACATCCAGGATGGAGGAAGGCCATGTCTTTAGAGATTGAGGCATTGGAAGCTAATAATACCTGGGATGTAGTTCTCCTACCAGTTGGAAAGAATGCTTTACCTTATAAATGGCTATACAAGGTGAAGCACAGATCTGATGGAAACATAGAAAGGTTGAAAGCCAGACTGGTTGTCGGGGGGATATTCAAAGGGAAGGCATTGACTACACTGAGACATTTTCTCCAGTAGTCAAAATGACTACCATCAGATGTTTATGGTAGTAGCTACTAAAAGGGACTGACATATTTATCAATTAGATGTTAGTAATGCTATTTTACACGGGGATCTCCAAGAGGAGGTTTATATGAGATTCCCAGCTGGTCTAACCCCCCCTTCACCTAATCATGTTTGTCTTCTCAGAAAATCTCTTTATGGTATAAAGCAGGCCTCAAGACAGTGATATGCTAGGTTAGCTGGTGCATTAAGTTTTAAGGAGTATTGTTCCTCTTTGAACGATTACTCATTATTTTTTAAGAAGCAAGGGGATTTCATTTCAATTGTTGTAATATATGTGGATGATATCTTTATTAGTGGCACCGACCCAATGGAAATTACCTCCCTAAAGTCATTCCTTCATTCTGAATTCAAGGTCAAATATTTAAGGAGTTTGCATTACTTTTTAGGCATGGAGATTATGCGCGAAACGCAAGGAATGATAAACTGTCAAAGAAAGTTTACCTTGGATTTGTTGCAGCAATTTGATATCTCCGATATGCCTTGTGTTTCTTCTCCTCTTGTGCCATCCTCCAAGTTACATGCCGATGAATGTCCTCTTCTTCCAAATCCCACTGTTTACCGTCATCTTGTTGGGAAATTAAACTACTTAACTCACACGAGGCCAGATCTCTACTTTGTTGTGCTCAAGCTCAGTCAATTTATGCAAAGCCCTCGTCTTGCCCATTTTGTTGTTGCCTTACGAGTCCTACGTTACCTGTGTTCAGACCCTGGGCAGGGAATTCTTCTCAATTCATCTCTTTCATTAAAGTTGGTTGCTTTTTGTGATGCAGACTGGGCTTCTTGCTCGGAGACTAGACGCTCAGTTAGTTCTTTTTATGTTGCCCTCGGAGGCTCCCCTATTTCCTGAAATTCTAAAAAGTGGGCCTCTATCTCGTTATCATCCGCCGAAGCTGAGTATAGATCTTTGTGAAGAGTGGTTGCTGAACTCACTTGGCTCACCCGTCTTCTTGATGACCTCTTTATTTCACCACAGCTGCATGTTCCTGTTCTTTCTGGTAGCAAGGCAGCCATACACATCGCTCGTAATCCTGTCTTCCATGAATGGACAAAACATGTCGAATTGGACTGTTATTTTGTCTGTCAACAATTCCTTTCAGGTTTAATCACCCTTTTCTTCGTTCCTTCTTCATCTCAGCTTGCCGATATCTTTACAAAATCCCTTTCTGGGCCATCGCACCATTATATTATGCGCAAGTTGGGGATAATTTCATCACCCTCCAACTTGAGGGGGGATGAAGAGAAGAAGCCCTATTTGAATCAACTGATTGATAAATCTCATAATGAAGAAGAAGAGAAAGGAACGTTTGAAGAAGAAGTGAAGGGAACATCTCTAGCTTTTCTGACAAAAACAAAGTCTTCAGAGTTATCTAGAAACAGAGATAATATATTTGCACAAAATATCTCAAGGCATGGTCTCATCCTAACTGTTAATCATAAACTTGATCAACTAAATCCTAGTCGTCCAGATTAGTCAAGGAATACAGCTGTATATTTCATTCTTGGATTCTAGAATAAGCCCACATGTGTAAGGCATGTGACACACCTTGTAAAGAATATTAGTTAGTTATTAAATAACCAATAGTAATTAGACAAGTGTATAGGAATCTCAAATTTTGTTTTTGTTTCTTTACAGATATACTTGTATATATTGAGCTTCAGCTAAATGAAAAATACACAGAGAAAATTCTCTACATCATCTTCTAATTTTACATTCCTTTCAAAAACCGACCAAAATCGACTGGTCAATTGAATTCCAAATTCAACCAAAAAAATTGATCCAAAGTTGGTCAGTTTTATTAAAAAATTAAAATTACCGGCGAGCTTTTTAACTGAGTTCACCAAATTTTGAATACTTAATGTTAATTTATTTTAACTAAAAAACTGAATAAAATTGGGTCCAGTTGCTTTGGTGGAACTTGTTAGTTTAGACTCAAGCATCTGTAAAGAAAATAGTCTAATTTCGTTATAAGATATAGCAATTAATTATTACAAATATTTAATAGGCAAATACATAATTTATCACCAGAAGTGTGTATTAGCTACACCGTGAAAAAGTTAAGTATATAAACTGATTTCCATGGTCAAAAGTTATTGCATAGGTGATTGATTCATAGTTTCGAGGATAAATTATGTATTCTGCTTATTTAATAAAGTATAAAACTCTAGAATGTCACTTTCATTATGGTGGTGATGCAAAATATTATCCTGCTTAATTGTGGGGTTATTTGCCTCAATCCGTAAGTTCTCAACACTTTCAAATTTTATTTAAACTAATTTGCTAAACACATTCTTTTGAGTTCAATGACTGATACTATGAAATGAGAAATCAAAGTATGAATGTGATATTTTGAACCGTACGTTGGGTATCAATTCGCTTATGGAAGACTAATGTTCTATTTTTAGGACCGATTAAATTCTTGGTTTCTTGTAGAAAAATTAACAATCATAATTAAGTACAACTATCATTACGAAAACAAATCTCTTCCACTTTAAGTGCTTGTATTGTAATATTGTAGTTAATGGTTACTTAGTTGAGGGACTTGTTTGTACACAATAGAAGTTAGAGGGACTTCTTATTATTTAGGGAGTTATGTTAGTTGTATATAAACACTATATAGTCAGTTATTCAGTTATGAGAAAATATTTTCCTTCCAAGCAGAGCTTCTTCTCAATTCTTCTTCTCCAAGTCTCTCTCGAGATATTCTGACATGGTATTAGAGTAGGATATCAATTTGTGAGAATTCCTTAGCTCGTTCTGGTAATTCGAGAATAGAATTTCTTTATTTTCTCATCTTTACCAAGTTAATCGCATTTTCCCCAATTTCTGCAAATTCAAAGTTTTTTTTCTCTTCAAATTAGCTAACAATGGCGGAAGAGAAGATAGATCACATTCATGCGTTGTATCCACAACTATCAGATACATTGGGCTTGGTATTAATCCCAATTCAACTCACTGGATCGGAGAATTATGCGTTGTAGAGCGGATCAATGCAATTAGCATTGAAAGGAAAGCGAAAATTAGGTTTTGTTATAGGAACCTGCACGAAAAGTTTATTTGAAGATGCACTTCATGAGAAGTGGGAAACATGCAATGCAATTGTGCATTCGTGGATCATGAATTCTGTATCAAATGAGCTGTTGAGCAAAATTATATATGCCTCTAATGCCCACGCAGTGTGGGAGGACCTAAAGGAACGCTTTGACAAGGTGAATCGAGTCAGAATATTCCAATTACATCGTGAAATCTCAAAATTGTCACAAGTAGGAGATACTATAACAGTGTATTTCACTAAATTGAAAGAGTTATGGGCAAAATATGATGTTTTAGTGCCTTTTCCAAATTGTGGATGCCCAGAATCGAAGGAACATGTAACACAGCTTTAACAACAAAGGTTGATGCAATTTTTGAATGATCTTAATGGCACATATGATCAGGCTTTGAGACAGATTCTGATGAAAACCACTGAACCAACATTGAATCAAGTGCATGCCATGATTACACAAGATAAAGTTCAACAGTTGGTTAGTGAAAATGTTGGAATAGAAAGAGTAGATCCTTTGGCCTTACAAGCAGGAAGAGGTCAAATACCACGCTGAAAGAAACAATCCTTACAATATGAATATTGCCACATGAAAGGATATACTAAAGAAAATTATTTTAAGATCATTGGATATCCAGAATACTAAAAATGAAGGAAAGGGTACCAGTTTAAAGAGTATAGACCTAACAATGCTTATCATCACAAAGAGTTTAGGCCAAGAGGCAATCTCACAGCTGCAAATAGTGTAGCTGCACCTGGGATATTGGAGCAGAAGATCGTTCACAGGTCAATAGTGGGGACTACTTCTTCATATAGGAATAATAACAACAAATTTTGAATCTTCTTGGCAAGGATGGACCAAGTGACAATCAGGCATAAGCACAAACTCACACTCAAACACAGGCTCACATGGCAGGTATAATTGTTAATCCCTCTTCGAGCGTGGAAAATGATAATTGGGTAGTGTGTCACGACTCTAAATTCGGACCCGGTCGTGATGGTGCCTATCGTGAAACAAGGCCAGCCGACACAAACCTCCAATCCATTTAAACTATTATAATAATTCAATTTAAGTCATTAATAAGTGATAAACCCCAAAATACAGTGAAATAGAACAAGTGCGGAAATAAACACAGCCCGACATCAGGGTGTCACCAGTAATGAGCATCAAAAACATCCGTTTAAGAGTCCAAAAAGTCTACACAGTATAGTACAAGGAAGAAAAAGATAGGAAGGAGAAACACTAGGCTGCGAACGCCGAGCAGCTACCTAGTGAACTCCGAACAGCCTGCTAGAAGCAATCAGCCCTCGCTAGCAGGACCCAAAGCTCCTGAATCTGCACACAGGGTGCAGGGAGTAATGTGAGTACGCCAACTCAGTGAGTAATAAAAGTAAAGGCAGTTGAGCGATAAGAAAACACGTAAAACACAGCAAAATGCTACAAAGAGGCAGTGTAAAAAAAATACAATGCAATAAAACAGTCAAAACTTGTAAAAACACCTTAGTTCAGTATAAGCTTCTTTAAAACATCTTTTAACAATTAAAGGAGTGAATGCAAAAGTAGTGGGAAAAGATAAACACATAAAATCAGCCCCTCGGGCAAAGTACCAACAGAATCAGCTCATTGGGCTATCTCACATTCATTTGTATCAGCCCCTTGGGCAATAGCATGGAACAATATTAGCCCCTTGGGCTATAACACATCTCACACTAGGTACCCGCGCTCACTGAGGGTGTACAGACACCGAGAGAGGCCCCTTACCGCCCAAGCACAATAACAAGCCATCTCATGGCATAATCAAACAGGCTCTCGGCTTCATATCAAGCCACCTTGTGGCGTACAACTCAGTCCCTCAGCCTCATATCATGAATCGGCACAATATCGTTGCGGCGCGCAGCCCGATCCCATATTAACCTCACAACATAAGCCATCAGACCTACTCAGTTAGAAATCTCTAAAAGCCACTCGGGCACAGTAAAATATAATGCTCAGCTCAAAATATCATTTAAGATGTCAAAACAGAGTAAACATGGCTGAGTTATGAAAGCAGTAGAATATGGCATGATTGAGTACAAGTATAAAGTCAAAACAGTGAGGAATAGTAGTGAAAATCCCCTAAGGGTCCAAAACAGTTGGCACGAGGCCCAAATATAGCATTCCACCCAAAACATGATGATAACAAACATTTTTCAATACGTAATAAAACAATTATTCAGGATGGACTAAGTCACCATCACTAATAGTGCACTACCCCACGCTCGTCATCTAGCGTGTGTGTCACCTCAAAATAGCACAACGATGTGAAATCCAGGGTTTCATACCCTCAGGACAACGTTTACAATCAGTACTCACCTCTATCCGGTCCAAACTCTAGCCCGCGATGCCTTTACCCCTGAATCGGCCACAACTTGCGTCGAATCTATCTAAAATCAGAATCATGACGTCAAAATATGCCAAGGAAACGAAGCTCATGCGAAAATAATCAATTCACAACATAAATCCCGAAATTAGCCAAAACCCGACCCCCGGGCCCACACCTCGGAATCTAATAAAAATTACATTAATAAACTCCTTATCCTCCCACGAGTTCATCCATATCAAAAGTACCAGAATCCAACTACAGATGACCCCTCAAACCCTTACTCAAATGTCTCCAATCTCAAGCCCTAATTCCCAATTTTTAACCCTTAATTTCCATTAATTTCAAGCCAAAACAGTGAAATAACACCATAGAAATGAGTTTAGGGTCCGAAAACCTTACCTCTATGAAATCCCTCTTCAAATAGCTCTCCCAAGCTCAAACCCCGCATAAAAATGGTGAAGAATAACTCAAAAATCGCGAAGGAAATCTTTTTATACTTTCTGACCTAGGCTTTTTGCACCTGTGGTCCATACATTGCATCTGTAGTTCCGCTTTTGCGGTCCAAGACACCGCATCTGCGGTTTTCACTTATGAGCCAATTTCCGCATCTATGATGCAATGCCCGCACCTGTACTATCGCAGGTGCGCTCCCTTAGCCGCTTCTGCGGTTCCAGCTGATCTTCCTCTTGGCATCTGCGGCTTGCCTTCCCCTTCTACGAGCATCGCACCTGCGGCCTCCCAACCGCAGGTGCGGTTATGACAACAACAAAAAATGCTTTAGCTGCCAAAACTCAACTCCAAATTTTCCGCCAACCATCCGAAATCACCCCGAGGCCCCCTAGACCTCACCAAAAGCACGAAACAAGTCATATACCACCATCCAAACTAATACCAATCTTCAAAACACCTTAAACAACATCGAAACAACCAAATCACATCGAATTCAAGCCTAAGAATTCTAAAAACTTCCAAATTCCGCTTTTGATCAAAAAGTCTAGCAAACCACGTCTGAATGACCTGAAATTTTGCACGCACATCCCAAATGACACAACGGACCTACTGCAACACCCAGAATTCCGTTCCGACCCCTATATCAAAATCTCACCTATCAACTGGAAAATGCCAAAATTTCAACTTCGCCAATTCAAGCCTAAATCTACTACGGACCTCCAAAACACCTTCCGATCATGTCCTAAGTCCCAAATAATCTCCCAAAGCTATCCGAACCATCGGAATTCACATCCGAGCCCCTTTTTACATAAGTCAACATCTGGTTGACTTTTCCAACTTAAGCTTACTCAAAGGAGACTAAGTGTCTCAAACCTTACCGAAACCTTTTCGAACCCGAGCCAACCAACCCGATAACATATAATATAGCTGAACAAGGCAATAAGAAGTAGAAATGGGAAAAACGGAGTGGTAACACATAAAATGGCTGGCCGGGTCGTTATATGGTGGATTCAGGAGCCACACATCACATAGTATCTACAATGGGTTTATTGTGTAATATGAATGTCGCACCCCCTTTTTCCTTCGTAGAGTCCGGGTTTCAACATTCATTGGAAATTGGGTATCTGAAGAGTCGCCATCTAACGGATTAAGGTGTGTTAGGGCACCTAGAGCAATTAACTCATGTAACCAGTTTACATTACCAGAGATTAGGGTAAGGGCTCAAAATAACCTTGAGGGGAAGGTATTAGGAACCTCTCGAGGTCCACAACGGTGGGTCCCGACCGAACTTAGTTATGTGAATTAGTCATTTAACAAGTAAGCGGTCTAAGCACATATTTACAAATAAAGGTAGTTTATGCAGTCTAAACACATATATAATCAAGAAAGTTTAGATGGTCTAAGCATACCTAAATTAAGGAGGTTTGAACAGTCCAAGCATACATACATAAACCAAGGAAATTTAGGCAATCTAAGCACACATATGTGAATTGGGGAAGGAGAGTTCTAAATTGATTAGCCTATAGGATCACATCTGTACAATACCCGGTAAGCCTTCCTCAACTAGAGGGGTTACACGTGGCATTAGCGCAGGTCATCATATCCTTTTACTACCCATTACCCTCCCCTTAGTGGTGATATAGGCGAGTTTAGTTAACGAACTCTAAACGTGCTTTACCGTCCCTTCCTTGTGGTCTGGAGGCGTTTAGGACCTCTGTACTTAGGCAGTTCTAGACACTCCTAAGGTATTTAAAGTGTAAAATCTAAGCGACAGCAAAGAACACATAGGACTGTCAAATAGGGAAGCAATTAGGGGCTCATGTTTGCCTCTACCCATAATCAGATACATAGCACGTCTCAAACAACTTATTTTAAAGAAATTCAAAAAGCCTTAGAACATGATATCTAGATGAACATCACGAATACAGAATATGTAGCATTTTGCTTAAAGCAAAGTGGTAGAACCCTTAGTCAGCTTGCCTATTAATTTTATAGTGTGTTAAACCTCGACAATTTCACACATAAATAGAAACTGATTTCACAGTTATTTAATTACCTAAGGCTTGCCTAGGCATGGGTCTGTATGCAATCATAATTCTGGGAATTGGTTAAGACAGCTTGAGATCATTCAATCCTATAGGCATACTGTTGCGCCTCCTTTTTCCCCTCCGCGGAGAAAGGTCCGGGTTACAACATTCATGGGGTGTGATAACTTCTTTCCTTTTGGGAATTGGGTATTTGAAGAGTCGCCACCTAACGGTTTATGGTGTGTTAGGGCACCTAGAGCGATTAACTCTTGGATTAGTTTGCATTACCAGAGATTAGGGTAAGGGCTCAAAATGATCTCGAGGGAAGGTGTTAGACACCCCTCTTGGTCCACAAATGTGGGTCCCGACTGAACTTATAGTCACGAATTAGTCCAAATAAATACTTGAAACAAATAATTACAAATAAGGCATGTTTGTATAACTCAAATAATAATAAGACAGAAGTTTTTGGACAAGTTGTATAAAACAAAGTCTTAAACAAAAGGAATTTCGGAAAAGAGGGGAGTCCTGGGTTGGTTAGCCTATAGGATCACCCCACACAATGTCCGATACACACTCTTAAATGAGGGGCTATACGTGACATTAGAGCGTAGTCATCATATCCCATATTTACCATTCCCATCCCCTTAGTGGTCATTTAAAGCGAGTGTTTGGTCAACGATCTCTATTGTGTGTTGTTACCCATCCCTTCTTAATAGTCTTGGAGGATTAGGACCTCTAACTATATGTGGTTCTAGATAGACCCCTAAGGTTTTAAAGGTGAAAATACTAAGGCGACAGGCAAGAACAATTAGGACTTTAGCACATAAGATAAAAGGGAGCAATTAGAGGCTCAAAGTTACCTCCTCAAACAATACACATAAACAGCACGACTCAAGCATAAATAAGGGCTTTTTGTTAAACAGTATCCTAAGGCATGATGTCTAAGTGAATATACAGAAGACATGCACTTTATTTTATAAACTCAGAAGTGAAGACCCTATCAGTTGCCTACTAATTTTAAAAGCCTATTAAACCAGAATAACATTAAGTCACAAAAACAGTTTCAGAGTTGTGAGATTTGAAAACGCCCTATAGGTTTGCCTATACGCGGAATACTGATGACTGCATTTTATATAGTGAAACAAGGCAGATTTTTAAAACAGTCTCTTGAATCCCTATAGGCATGCTGTCTAATGATAGATTAAGGCAATTTTTTAAAAGAACTCATTTCAGGGAAATATAAACCACTTAATTAAACCAGTTTAAGAGTGAGCTAATCGTTAACCAGAATGATTTATTTAAAACCAAACTAGTTTAGATCTATAGGCAGAATTTCTGGTGTGGTTCCCTATAGGCATGATATCTAGTTGTTTAATACTGATTCCTGAAACTTTGCATGCATGATTACAAATGAAAAACACATATGAACACTTGTTATAACAGAATTTGGATTGAATTATATCCTATAGGCATGGCATCTACTTGTGAAGCTGATTTTAACACTTATAAACATGATTTCTATTATGGAATCACTTGAAACTTATAGGCATGATTTCTAACATGGTGAGACAAACATGACAAGATGTAAAAGTCTTATAGACATGTTTTTTACTTGGTAAGGCAATCATATCAAAATGTATACTCATATAGGCATGGTTTCTACCCGTATTACCCCACAAACATGTAGCTACCTACCTTTTCACTAATTACCCCAATATTCGTTTACAAGTTATTACAGACCATATGAATAAATTACATAAGTAGATAAGAAAATAAGAAGTTATTCTATATGGAGCCTACAGATAGGCCCAGGTTTCCAAAGCCTCCAATAGCCTCAAATGCCCAAATTCCATAGACAATGTCATAGTCGAGGTGCATCAAAGTTACCTAAGGATCTCAAGGATACCGGGCATTGCTTATACCTAGACTTGGTAACCAAAATTAAATAAGTGCAATGTGGAAGGGCCAGCTTCAGTATGCCAGAGTTCAGAGGGTTCTCAAAAGGATCCCAAGGCTGTACACATACTAGAGGAGGCAGAATCTATTAACTTAGGAGTAGAGTGAGAGTTCTTGACACATTTTGAAAGGTTTCGGCAGGAAAATAGTATTAAAAAGAGGTTTGTTTGAAATAGTTTGTGTAGTAAAAGAGGGAGTCATGAAGTAAAACAATTTTGAAAAGAGAGAGTTGCATGATTAGACAATAGTAAATCAAATATGGAGTCCAAAACCATATCAGCAATACTCACAGGACCAAAACAAAAGGAACAAACCTACACACAAGGGTGATCGGGATTGGGGATACATAAAACACATGAGTGTAAACACATAACAGATAAAGGTTTTAGGAATTTGTATAGACATGCTCAGACACAACTCATCAGACATAGTCACAGAACCAGCAATGCTTAAGGGGGTTTAGTATAGGATCCATATGATTTCAGGTCAATCCCATAACCATACAGGTTTAGGAGTGCAGATTACTTCACAAGGAGACTCATACTAGAAACCAGATAGAACAAAATCACATGGAGACAGACTATATAGAGGGGGGTAACATGTTTATACTAATCCTAAGGAAGGGGAGTACATGACATGCTAATCATGCAATCATATTAACTGCAAGTTTCACAGCAAAACCATAAGTAAATGCAAACTAGAAACAGGAGGAACTAAAACAATAAGAGAACCATATTGTTTTTGCAACTTGAATTAAAATTAGAACATACCAGTAAAGAAGACAGTAAACAAAAGTGAAGGAGCAAGAGAGCATAGTAGTTAGCCTTGGCTTGCAGCCGGCTAAATTAGAATAATAGCAAGTAGCACAAAAGAGAGAGCAGAAAGTTTTAGTGTGAGAGAGAGAGCTTTTGAACCAAAGTGTTCGTGTGTTTGTGTTAATGAGAGAGTGTGTATATATAGTAGTTCAAAAATTAGGTAAAATAAGGCAAGAATCATAGTAGCATAATAATTATGGAACTCAAAACCAATTAGAGAAAAATCAGGACAAGTACTCCCTTAAGTTAAGGTACTCAATTCAAACGGTAAGAACAAGTAGCATATAAGGAAAGAAATCAGTGTATGACTAATAAGGAAGTAATCAAATTTAGTAAGTATAGGGTAAACAATTAGGGCTAAGTTCAGAAAACTCTAATAGAGAAGGTAGACAAGGTAGGCGAATCAGTTAATTTGAATAGAAGAGGTAGAAATTGAGGGTTTAAAGGAAGGTCTTTCAATCAAACTATAAAATAGAGAATTCAGAATCAATCAAAGAGGAAGTCATGTTTCAGTATTCAACGACCCTGAAATAATTAAATCATGGCTGTTTAGAGTTCGTCAAAGAGGAAGGGACGGTAAAGCACGTTTAGAGTTCGTTAACTAAACTCGCCTATATCACCACTAAGGGGAGGGTAATGGGTAGTAAAAGGATATGATGACCTGCGCTATTGCCACGTGTAACCCCTCTAGTTGAGGAAGGGTTACCGTGTATTGTACAGATGTGATCCTATAGGCTAATCAATTTAGGACTCTCCTTCCCCAATTCACATATGTGTGCTTATATTGCCTAAATTTCCTTGGTTTATGTATGTATGCTTGGACTGTTCAAACCTCCTTAATTTAGGTATGCTTAGACCATCTAAACTTTCTTGATTATATATGTGTCTAGACTGTATAAACTACCTTTATTTGTAAATATGTGCTTAGACCGCTTACTTGTTAAATGACTAATTCACATAACTAAGTTCGGTCGGGACCCACCGTTGTGGACCTCGAGAGGTTCCTAACACCTTCTCCTCAAGGTTATTTCGAGCCCTTACCGTAATCTCTGGTAATGCAAACTGGTTACATGAGTTAATTGCTCTAGGTGCCCTAACACACCTTAATCCGTTAGGTGGCGACTCTTCAGATACCCAATTTCCAATGAATGTTGAAACCCGGACTCTACGAAGGAAAAAGGGGGTGCGACATTCATATTACACAATAAACCCATTGTAGATACTATGTGATGTGTGGCTCCTGAATCCACCATATAACGACCCGGCCAGCCATTTCATGTGTTACCACTCCGTTTTTCCTATTTCTACTTCTTATTGCCTTGTTCAGCTATATTATATGTTATCGAGTTGGTTGGCTCGGGTTCAAAAAGGTTTCGGTAAGGTTTGAGACACTTAGTCTCTTTTGAGTAAGCTTAAGTTGGAAAAGTCAACCAGATGTTGACTTATGTAAAAAGGGGCTCGGATGTGAATTCCGATGGTTCGGATAGCTTTGGGAGATTATTTGGGACTTAGGAGCATGATCGGAAGGTGTTTTGGAGGTCCGTAGTAGATTTAGGCATGAATTGGCGAAGTTGAAACTTTGGCATTTTCCAGTTGATAGGTGAGATTTTGATATAGGGGTCGGAACAGAATTCTGGGAGTTGCAGTAGGTCCGTTGTGTCATTTGGGATGTGTGTGAAAAAATTTCAGGTCATTCAAACGTGGTTTGATAGACTTTTTGATCAAAAGCGGAATTTGGAAGTTTTTAGAATTCTTAGGCTTGAATTCGATGTGATTTGGTTGTTTCGATGTTGTTTAAGGTGTTTTGAAGATTGGTATTAGTTTGGATGGTGGTATATGACTTGTTTCGTGCTTTTGGTGAGGTCCCGGGGGCCTCGGGGTGATTTCGGATGGTTGGCGGAAAATTTGGAGTTGAGTTTTGGCAGCTGAAGCATTTTTTGTTGCTGTCATAACCGCACCTGCGGTTGGGAGGCCACAGGTGCGATGCTCGTAGAAGGGGAAGGCAAGCAGCAGATGCGGCCAAGAGGAAGATCAGCTGGAACCGCAGAAGCAGCTAAGGGAGCGCACCTGCGATAGTGCAGGTGCGGGCATTGCATCGTAGATGCGGAAATTGGCTCATAAGTGAAAATCGCAGATGCGGTGTCTTGGACCGCAAAAGCGGAACTGCAGATGCAATGTATTGACCACAGGTGCAAAAAGCCTAGGTCAGAAAGTATAAAAAGATTTCCTTCGCGATTTTTGAGTTATTCTTCACCATTTTTATGTGGGTTTGAGCTTGGGAGAGCTATTTGAAGAGGGATTTCATAGAGGTAAGGTTTTCGGACCCTAAACGCATTTCTATGGTGTTATTTCACTGTTTTGGCTTGAAATTAATGGAAATTAAGGGTTAAAAATTGGGAATTAGGGCTTGAGATTGGAGACATTTGAGTAAGGGTTTGAGGGGTCATCTGTAGTTGGATTCTGGTACTTTTGATATGGATGAACTCGTGGGAGGATAAGGAGTTTATTAATGTAATTTTTATTAGATTCCGAGGTGTGGTCCCGGGGGTCGGGTTTTGGCTAATTTCGGGATTTATGTTGTAAATTGATTATTTTCGCATGAGCTTCGTTCCCTTAGCATATTTTGACGTCATTATTCTGATTTTAGATAGATTCGACACAAGTTGTGGCCGATTCAGGGGCAAAGGCATCGCGGGCTAGAGTTTGGACCGGATAGAGGTGAGTAATGATTGTAAACGTTGTCCTGAGGGTATGAAACCCTGGATTTCACATCGTTGTGCTATTTTGAGGTGACACACACGCTAGATGACGAGCGTGGGGTAGTGCACTATTGGTGATGGTGACTTAGTCCGTCCTGAATAATTGTTTTACTACGTATTGAAAAATGTTTGCTATCATCACGTTTTGGGTTGAATGCTATATTTGGGCCTCGTGCCAACTGTTTTGGACCTTTAGGGGATTTTTACTACTATTCCTCACTGTTTTGACTTTATACTTGTACTCAATCATGCCATATTCTACTGCTTTCATAACTCAACCATGTTTACTCTATTTTGACATCTTAAATGATATTTTGAGCTGAGCATCATATTTTACTGTGCCCGAGTGGCTTTTAGAGATTTCTAACTGAGTAGGTCTGATGGCCTATGTTGTGAGGTTAATATGGGATCGGGTTGCGCGCCGCAACGATATTGTGCTGATTCATGATATGAGGCTGAGGGACTGAGTTGTACGCCACAAAGTGGCTTGATATGAAGGCGAGAGCCTGTTTGATTATGCCATGAGATGGCTTGTTATTGCGCTTGGGCGGTAAGGGGCCTCTCTCGGTGTCTGTACACCCTCAGTGAGCGTGGGTACCTAGTGTGAGATGTGTTATAGCCCAAGGGGCTAATGTTGTTCCATGCTATTGCCCAAGGGGCTGATACAAATGAATGTGAGATAGCCCAATGAGTTGATTCTGTTGGTACTTTGCCCGAGGGGCTGATTTTATGTGTTTATCTTTTCACACTACTTTTGCATTCACTCCTTTAACTGTTAAAAGATGTTTTAAAAAGCTTATACTGAACTAAGGTGTTTTTACAAGTTTTGACTGTTTTATTGCATTGTATTTGTTTTACACTGCCTCTTTGTAGCATTTTGCTGTGTTTTACGTGTTTTCTTATCGCTCAACTGCCTTTACTTTTATTACTCACTGAGTTGGTGTACTCACATTACTCCCTGCACCCTGTGTGCAGATTCAGGAGCTTCGGGTCCCGCTAGCGAGGGCTGATTGCTTCTAGCAGGCTGTTCGGAGTTCACTAGGTAGCTGCTCGGCGTTCGCAGCCTAGTGTTTCTCCTTCCTATCTTTATTTTCCTTGTACTAGACTGTGTAGACTTTTTTGGACTCTTAAACGAATGTTTTCGATGCTCATGACTGGTGACACCCCGATGTCGGGCTGTGTTTATTTCCGCACTTGTTCTATTTCACTGTATTTTGGGTTTATCACTTATTAATGACTTAAATTGAATTATTATAATAGTTTAAATGGATTGGAGGTTTGTGTCGGTTGGCCTTGTTTCATGATAGGCACCATCACGACTGGGTCCGAATTTAGAGTCGTGACACACTACCCAATTATCATTTTCCACGCTCGAAGAGGGATTAACAATTATACCTGCCATGTGAGCCTGTGTTTGAGTGTGAGTTTGTGCTTATGCCTGATTGTCACTTGGTCCATCCTTGCCTAGAAGATTCAAAATGTGTTGTTATTATTCCTATATGAAGAAGTAGTCCCCACTATTGACCTGTGAACGATCTTCTGCTCCAATATCCCAGGTGCAGCTACACTATTTGCAGCTGTGAGATTGCCTCTTGGCCTAAACTCTTTGTGATGATAAACATTGTTAGGTCTATACTCTTTAAACTGGTACCCTTTCCTTCATTTTTAGTATTCTGGATATCCAATGATCTTAAAATAATTTTCTTTAGTATATCCTTTCATGTGGCAATATTCATATTGTAAGGACTATTTCTTTCAGCGTGGTATTTGACCTCTTCCTGCTTGTAAGGCCAAAGGATCTACTCTTTCAATTTTAGAAGAAGATGAAAACTCTTGAAATCACGCGGTTCTTGTAAAGAGTTACAAGGATAGTGTAAAATATCAAAGAAGCAAACTCAAATCGTTTTAAAATCGTACAGATCTAGGAGGTGTAGGCAGAAATTAGGGTTTCAGAAGAAACCCAAATAGAGATGAAAGAACCAGTCTAGAATCCCAAGGATCGTAACAAGTACAACTTGATTTTGCTAGAAATCATACTGAAGTAGTCAAGAACAAACCAGTGATGAACCCTAGGTGCAAGTCGGCGTGGCCCTGGGCCCTTGAAGATCTTAGAGAAGGCAAGCATGGCAATAGAGGAGCCATCAGAGGCTTAGGAGTTGAAGGGAGATCACCGGAGAAGATCGGAGAAGAAGGTCGGCGGCTGAAGGAGCTAGGGTTAGGTTGAGTGGTTGAGAGAGGAGAGCATATGAGAAGATACAGAGGTGGCGGTTTCTAAATAATGAGCTAGGGTTAGGGGTCGTTTGGAATTAAAAATGGTAAGGGCTAATACGGGTCGTTGATCTCTCAGATCAACGGCCATGATTTAATTATTTCAGGGTCGGGTAGGCGGGTTTAGGGTTTGGGTCGGGTATTTCAATTAGGAATTGGGCTAGGGTTGGGTTTAAATTAAGGCTAAAATTGAAATGCAAATCTGGCTATATTTTAAATAGCCAATTTTTCCTATATAATTTATACTAAATAATAAATGAAAAATAATTTTGTGTACTAAAATGATTTAAATTAGATTTTTAACATTTTAAAAATATAGAAGACCAATTTTATGCATATAAATGTAATTATGCATTAATAAGGCTAATATTGTAATTATATGCAATTTAGCTTTAAAAATACAAAGTATAATTACAAAAATGCATAAAAAATATTTGAACCATATTTTGGCATAAATATAGAAATTAAATGACTAAATCACCACAACAATAATTTGAGGGATAATTATTGGGGATTTTATGAGTAAAAGGAAAGGAAATAAATTAATTTAAAATCTTTAAAATTATAGAAAAATTATAAAAACCTTATGCATGCTTATATATATACATATATATGATATTTTGAAAGTACTTATACATAATAAAAATATATAGGGAAAAATTGGGTATCAACAGCTGCCCATCTTTACCCAGGAAGGATGAAGGAGTTTTCGGGTAAAGAAAATGATGGCCAATTTTGACTGGGCGGGATGTTTTGAAAGACAGAGGTCGGCTCTGGTCTTCGAGCTACCTACATATCTCTAGTTTTACAGGAATTAGGCCATGTGTAGTTTTGGATTCATTGTCGGAATATGCCGATGAAATTATTACAAGAACGGACACGAGATGCAAGACGACTATGGTGAGCACTTGAAGCTCGGGATAGATGAAAGAACTGGAGAGAGATCGCTCCTGCTAGGATAGCAGTTGCTTACTGATTACCTACGGATAAAAGATGCTACAAACATGTATTTGCAAAAAGATTAAACATTATGCAAATTCCCTTTGGACCATGAAGGTTGTCTTTGGACGGTTAAAGATGACGTCCTTAGACCATGACGTCCTGGGCCATGAATTGTTTAGTGAGGGATTTGGAGTCCATGAAATGATGTTCTCAGGCCATGAAAAATGGTGCCTCTAAACCATGACGCCTTTAAATAATGATATGCAAGTTTGAGAGATCCTCAGGCCATGGCATGGTGTCTTCTAGCTACGAGGATGATGCTTTTAGACTATGATGCCTTTGGATAGGTTGGAAATATTTCAGCCCATGATATGAAATAATATGATGTAACAAGACAAGGCTCAGTCTTGTGAAATAGAGGGCAGAGCTTAGCCCGATTGAAAAGCAAATAGATAGTATTAGAAATAGAGCAATATCTGTGCAAAGAGGGACAGTGCTTAGTCCCGTGCGAATGTGTAGGAAGGGATTAGCCTCATGCAGGTATGGAGGCAAGGATTAGCCTTATGCAAGTATGAAATCAAGGATTAGATTCATACAAATAGGGAGTCGAGGATTAGACTCATGCAGATAGGGAGTCAAGGATTAGACTCATGCAGATAGGGAGTCAAGGATTGGCTCATGCAGATATGGAGGCAGGGATTAGCCTCATGCAAGTGTGGAGTCAGGGATTAGACTCATGCAAACATGGAGTCAGGGGTTATACTCATACAAGTAGGGAGGCAGGAATTAGCCTTATGCAAGATGGGGAGCCAGGGATTAGCCTCATGCGAGTATGGAGGCAAGGATTAGCCTCATGGAGTCAAGGATTAGACTCATTCAAGTATGGAGGCAAGGATTAGTCTCATGTAAATAGGGAGGCAAGGATTAGCCTCATGCAAATATGGAGGTAGTTATTAGCCTCATACAAATAAGGAGTCAAGGATTAGACTCATGCAAGTGGGGAATCAAGGATTAGATTCATACATATAGGGAGTCAAGGATTAGACTCATGCATATAAGGGCAGGGATTAACCTCATGCAAATGGGGAGGCAGGATTAGCCTCATGCAAGCATGGAGTCAAGGATTAGAATCATGCAAGTGGGGGATAGGGATTAGTCCCATGCAAAGAGCGAACGACCAATAAGAGTAGTATATGTCTTAGCTGGAGATGTATTCGGTGTCCGATGGTCGGTTGGATAGTGAATTTGCTTTGTGTATATATGTTTGTGAGTGCTATTATCACGTCAAATGTACCTGCGTTCAAAGAAAAGTTGTAAGTTTTGTAGGGGGAATATTGGTCCGTGCCTTGGTTTGTCGGCCTTGCTTTGCTTCGTTCTGAAAGCCTTTCAAGTTTTCCTGGGCGACACCTGACTGTTATGGAAGTAGAGTTTTCGAAAATATACAATTTGATAAAAATAGAGTTATTTCAGGAATGTATTGATACATTTAGATGAACTAGTGACTGTGACACATCTCAAAGACATTGCAACCCTCTTATGGAATTTTGAGGGTCCTCCTCAAAATTCTACCCCAGTTTGGTAGGTGATTTTTGACTGTTTGCAGATGACGGATCTCGCTGGATCTTTTGGAATTTTGAGAATCCTTCTCAAAATTCTGCCCAGTTTCTTAACTGATTACTGACTTTCTGGCATGCGATGGAGTTGGCTGAACTTACTCCGGAATTTTTAGGGTCCTCCTCAAAATTCTGGCCCAGTTTCTGCTCTTGGGGGAAATGAAAATTCTATTATGATATGACCGAACCTATAAGGCTGCCTACGTATCCCCTGTTAAACGGGAATCAGGTCAAGCATAGTTCAATTACATCAGAAAAGAAATGTGGAATAATCTAGGCATAGTATCTCTTGAATGCGTCTGAATTGATTGGTTTTGGCCAGACTTCTCCATCCATCTCTGGAAGTATGAGTGCTCCTCCTGTTAGCACCCTATAGACCATGTACGAACCTTGCCAGTTGGGAGAGAATTTCCCCTTGGCTTCATCTTGATGCGGGAATATTTTCTTCAATACCAGCTACCATGGTGTGAACTGTCTTGGTTTGACTCTTTTGTTGAAAGCTCTGGTCATTTTGTTCAGATAAAGTTGGTCGTGACACACTGTGTTCATTCTCTTTCCATCGATAAGGGCCAATTGTTCATAGCGACTCCTTATCCATTCTGCATCGCTAAGTTCAGCTTCCATTATGATTCTTAAAGAAGGAATCTCCACCTTGGCTGGGATGATAGCCTCGGTACTATAAACCAACATGTAGGGAGTTGCCCCGGTTGGTATGCGGACTGTAGTGCGGTATCCTAGCAGAGAAAAGGGTAACTTCTCATGACACTGTTTGTGGTTCTCTACCATTTTCCTTAGTATCTTCTTAATGTTTTTGTTGGCGGCTTCTACAGCTCTATTCATCTGAGGTCTGTAGGCTATGGAATTCTTGTGCTTGATTTTGAAAGCTTCACATATAGCTTTCGTTAGATCACTGTTGAGATTGGCGGCGTTGTTGGTAATAATGGACTGGGGAACACCAAATCGGCAGACAATACGATCCTTGACAAAATCTGCGCCGACTTTCTTGGTTACAGCTTTGTAAGATGCAGCTTCTACCTAGTTTGTGAAGTAATCAATAGCTACCAGAATAAACATGTGTCTGTTTGAAGCAGTGACCTCAATCAGACCAATAACATCCATTCCCCAGGCGGCGAATGGCCAAGGTGAGCTTGTTACATTGAGCTCATTTGGTGGCACTTTTATCATGTCAGCATGCACTTGACATTAAAAGCATTTGTGGACATACTGAATGCAATCCGTCTCCATGGTCATCCAAAAGTAACCTGCCCTGAGTATCTTCTTAGCCAATACGAAACCATTCATGTGCGGACCACAGGTCCCAGCATGCACATCCTCAAGTAGCTTAGAAGCTTCCTTTGCGTCGACACATCTTAGTAAACCCAGATCAGGAGTTCTTCTGTACAAGTTTCCTCCGCTATGGAAGAAGTGATCTGACAATCTCCGGAGCGTACGTTTCTGAGTGTGGTTTGCATGCTCCGGTTATTCTCCTTTTGACAAATACTCCTTCATGTCATGGAACCAAGGCTTTCCATATGATCTTGGGTTCGAATATTTTAGCTATTTTGGGAAATTTTATCTATATTTCATCACTGAATCTTCTTGTTTATCTTAGTAATTAATTAATATGAGTTTTTCTTCATCTATTTCTTGTTTTTCTTCTTTAATTATGAGTAAGTAAACCCATAAGTTAGGGTTGTGGCTCAACCCTAGTGTGGGTAATTGATGAGTCTTGTGTTTTAGGACTAGATTGACTATGGGTGTTTGATATTTGGGCTAATTTCATGTTTAATTGCTGAATTAGTGGTTGCAAACACTACTTTGTGTTTAGTTGACTTGAGCTCTTCTTGAGAAAGAGAGCTTGAGTCTCTGAAATTGGTCCAACAAGGAATTGGGGCGTACTCAAGAGATTGATAGCCCCAATTAAAGGGTTAAACCTCGAAAGAGTAATACCCGACTTGAACCTTGATTGCTTGTGCAAATTTGCATACCCAATTGGTCTTGAGAAAGTCAATTCGGGCAAAATCACTTGAACCGCCGAGAGGTGTAGAGTGGGTAAAATCGTGCAATGGTTATATCATACTCCCCAAATATGTCAATCATGCCTTAGACTTATGTATCCGTCAATTGACCACCTAGGCGAAAGTCACTACCCTAGTGCCTTTTAAACCATTTGAACAACCTGCAACATTTTACTCTTAGCTTATTCTAGTTTAATTTACCATTGTAGTTTGATAAAAGTAGAAGTAAAACAAAAATCCAAAAATGTTTAGAAGTGTAATTTGGAACACATACCCAACTCTATATTAGATAGATACCCGACTCCAACATCTAGCTCTCTATGGAAATCGATCCCGATCTTAAATTGGGTAAAAGCTATTTTGACCCTCTCTTACTACTCAATAGTAGTGCAGGGTAGGCTTGGATCATTTTTTTGCGCCATTTCCGGGGAGCTAACGATTTTGGCTATCTATTTAAATAGTTTTGTGTATTGTTCTTCTTTCCTTCTTTGTTATTAATTTGTTTGTGTCACAACTCAGGTACCAAATGGTAGTGAACAACGCAAATGACCCTATTGGAAATGTGATTGCAGGGGAGGAGGTAGATGATGTCGGAGATGATGAGGTGCCTCTTGTACCTCAAGGACAACGTAGAGACCGCCAGGCTAATGCTATTGTTAATGACAATATTCCAGATCCTTCTCCGCCACCTCCAAAAGTGGCTCCTAGAGTGCTTCCGAACCAAGGCTATGCAAGTGCTATTGTCCCACCCCGAATCTGGGCAGGTAATTTTCAAATAACCAATGTGATGTTGACCTTACTAGAGCAACACGGGTACTTAACGGGCGCTGCAAATCAAAATGCTTACAAACATCTCAAGGGGTTCGTGGATACATGTTGGGGGAGCAAGCAAACTAATGTGTCCAAGGATGCTCTTAGGTTGAGACTCTTCCCATTCTCACCTAGAGGGAAGGCATTGGATTGGCTCGAGCGACTTCCCAACCATTCCATCACTACTTGGGATGAGTTGGCGGACAAGTTCATTGCATAATGTTTCTCACCGGGGCATATGGATGCATTGAGAGATGAGATCTTAGCATTCAAGCAAGAACCCACGGAACCTTTGCATGAGATTTGGGAGCGTTATAGAACAATGGTGAAGGAATGCCCCAAAAATTATATGACTGAGGCGATGATCCAACAAACCTTCTACCGGGGCATTAATACAACAAACCAATGCATAGTGAACCAACTTGCTGGGGGCAACTTCATGAAGATGTCGTATGATGAGGCTTGTGACATTCTTGACGAGATGGTTGACACTTCTTCCGCTTGGCAAAGTAGATCCAATCCCAGGGTGACCCTACGGTTATCCATTTGCACAAGGAATTACATGATCATGGGCAGGCTATAGCTGAGTTGATAACTACAATGAACCAACTAGCAAAGGCACAGTTGCAACAAGTTCAAAATCCGCTCTAAGTGAATGCCATGGAAGGTGTTAACATGCTTGTCAACAAAACAAGACAAAGAGGGCAACAGAGTCGAGGGAATTTGGAGCAATTTGATAATGAATGTGGTGAATTTCAAAATGATGGTTATGATGAACAAAGTGAAGAGGTGCAATACGTGAATAATTATCAAGGCCAAAGAGGCAATTCTTCCAACCAACAACAATGGAGACTCTAAGGCAATTGGGGCAATCAACAATAAGGCAATGGTAATTGGGGGAACAACAACCAAAACAACAACTGGGGAAATCAGAACAACAATCAAAGCAACCAAGGAAATTGGAACGGTAATAACAACAATTGGGGTGGTAATAACAATCAAGGTGGATGGAACAATGGAAACCAAGGAAACCGGGGGCGAGGCTTTCAAAGGCCCCCAATGTACGAACAAGGTCTCAGTTCTTCTAGCAATGATATGGGTAGAATTAAAATGATGTTCGAATAGATGATGAAGAAGAATGCGGACACGGATGCTTAGTTGGCTTCCCACAATACCTCTATCAGGAACTTGGAGGTACAGTTAGGCCAAATCTCATAGTCTTTAAATACTCGCCCTAAGGGTGCGCTACCAAGTGATATGGTAGTGAACCCAAAGGGTGGGAACAATCATATTATGGAGGTAACAACAAGAAGTGGGAGAGGCAGTGATGTGCATGCCTCCAAACAAAAGCAGATTGTGGATGATGATGTTGAGTTGCAAGAAGATGAAGTTCCTTTGGTGGTTGTCACACCTCCTTTTTACATACCTGCGTGGGCGCAAGGGAGTTTTTTCCAATTAAAGGACAATCGAAATGGGATTGGTTTATTTATTTCAGAGTCGCCACTTGGGAGATTTAGGGTGTCCCAAGTCACCAATTTTAATCCCGAATCGAGGAAAAGAATGACTCCATATTACAGTCTGCGTACCAGAAATCCGGATAAGGAATTCTGTTAACCCGGAAGAAGGTGTTAGGCATTCCCGAGTTCCGTGGTTCTAGCACGGTCGCTCAACTGTTATATTCGGCTTGATTATCTGATTTGATACAAATATGAACCTATGTGCAAATTTTATCTTTTAACCGCTTTATTATTATTGTTTTTAAAAGAAATGTGAACATCGCTTAAAACACATCTTTGGACTGCGTCACATGAAATGCACCCACAATCCTGAACACATTTTATTTGATGTTTTGGGATTTGGATCTGGGTCGCATGAAATGCACACCCAAGTTTAAGAAAGTAGATTATTAACTACGCGCCTAAAGAGACTATCGTGTTATTATTTTGGGAAGGCCGTGAAATTCGCTAAACGGCCCTCTTGAATTCTAAGTAATTTAAAACCAGTATTTACTGAGGGCCCCGCAATTTGCATTTTTTGTTTGTCGAGGCTCGTCCCATTTATTATTAAAAAAATAAATTTGCAACGTCATGGAAATGCATCTCAGACCACGTTACAGTCAATGTACCCGTGATTAGAGACACATTTCGATTTCGTTGAGATTTGGATTTGGGTCACATAAATGTGCACCCGAGTTTAGGAAGATAAATTATTAAAGGCACGCCTAAAGCGACTAGCGCATTATTATTTTGGGTAGGGCCGTGAAATTTACTAAACGGCCCGTCCCGGAATTTAAGTATTTAATACATATATTTTGCGAGGGCTCCGCAATTTGTACATTTTTTATGTGGCGAAGCTCGTCTCGTTTTTATTATTTGAGGGCAAACTTAAGGCAACTACGATTTTCTACCAATGAAATCATCCGAGGTTAAACAAAAAAACAACGATTCTAACAGGTAATAATATCCATGGTAAAAATGAAAAATAGAATAACCTCGTTCATATGCTCACATTTACTTTAAGCATGCAGTAACTAAACATAGAATAAACATTTTTAACACAACAACAAAAAATTGCATTGTTGACATTCATAAATATCGAATATTCTCATTTTTTGCCTTGAACCATAATATGCAAAACGAATGAAATGAAACAAAGGACGAAGAACACCAACCTTCGAACCTCGACAATCCTAGAACGACAAACAGTGATCCCGACAGAACTCGAGCCGGACCTCTCTGAACGAAGAACAACGACGGAACCTCAGACAGCACCTCGACGTACCGGACCTCGACGAACCAAAGACGACCTCGATTGAAATAAAAAAGCTCGGACCCATAACTGTCAACAACCAGGGATTGTTTGGTTGCTGCTGTATTTTTCCGGCGCGGCACCTAGTACGTGAAGCTGCAGCAGGAGGGGTCGTTTGGGCAGTTGACGAAGAAGACGATAGGATCTTTCTCTTCAGGTGGTTTTAGGCGGTGGGGGAAGGTGACGAGATGGAGGGAGCTGGGCGACGGTGGACGTGGGGGAGCAGCTGTGGAGGGTCGTTTGAGCAGTTGACGTAGAAGACGATAGGATCTTTCTCTTCAGGTGGTTTTAGGCGGTGGGGGAAGGTGACGAGATGGAGGGATCTGGGCGGCGGTGGACGTGGGGAAGCAACTGTGGAGGGTCGTTTGAGCAGTTGACGGAGGGGGTGTTTGGACGATGCAGCAGCGATGGCTGCTGCTTGACGGGTGGTTGTTTGGGTGTTGCTGGGGTGCGAGGGGACGTTTGGGAGTGTGACGCAACAGCAGCAGCAACAGCTGCTGCTCGACGGGGGTCCGGTGGTCGTGAGGCAGGTCGGTTTTGGGGTAGGGATCGTTAACGGAGGTGGAAGGATCGTGGTGCAGGTGGTTTCACGGGAGTTATCACCTTTGGACAGTAGGGTCGTTAGGGTTTTTCAAAAGGAGGAAGAAGGTGACGGGGAAGGTGATGGACCGGTTGCGACGAGCAGTGGTCGACGAGCCTGTTTGGTTGTTTGACGGAGGTGGTGAGACGGAGAGGGGCTGGTTGGTCGCTGCGAGGAAGATGAAGCAGGAAGGGGTCGTTTGGATACGAGGGAGTGGTGGTTTTTAGTTGCTAGGGTTTTTTGCTTCTTCTTCTTTAGGAAGAAGAAGCGTGAACAGTACCCAATTTTCCATGTCCGTCCGTTTTTTAATTTTTCAAAAGTCCTCCCTGTCCCTTCTGTGTTTGCCCGGGTATTTGAGACCTTTTTGCCAAGAAAAATGAGCCCCACGCGTGGTGGGGTTCAAGACTTGTGTCCCCCACGCGTGGTGGGGTTCCCCATGTGTCATGGACTCGGTTTATTATGGGCTAGGTCCGAAAATTAGGCCTAAAACCGGGTAGTTTGAACCCGAAGATTATTCTTTTGCCCGGATCCGAGAATAAGAAAACGTTGTTTAACTAGTCCTATGTAAGCAAAATAACTACCAAAAATAAGACTAATATTTAAACAAAACTATATCTTTTTAAATATTTTTCAAGATTTAAAATAGCTACAAAATATTAATAAAACTATTTTTTTTTAATTTTCGTTTTTTATATAAAGATAAAATATAAAGTAATATTTTTTTATTTTTTCAACAATTAAAATGACTACAAAACATTAATAGAACTATATTTTTGGATATTTTCGAAATTATATAAAGTACAAAAATAAAATGCAATTTTTGTATTTTTTCAAGTTTATGAGAAATACATAAACTAAAATTTATATATGTTTTTTTGTAATTTTTCTTTTTGCAACGAAATAAAGTAAAAATAGTTAAAATGGCTATATTAGACCCAATTTCACATATTCACGCTAAAAATGTGAAAATTCTCGGGGAGGGTCAAAAATCCGGTGTCTACAGCTGCCCCTCTTTGACTGGAAACACGAAGAGTTTTCCGACAAAGAACGACTAGACATGTTTTTGACCCGACCATTACTTGGACGGACTACACTAAGGAAAGGCAGGGAATGTGACCGAGCCCTGGTATTTGAGCTGCCTACATATCCTTAGTTATACAGGAATCAGGCCACGTGTAGTTCGGAAATGAGAGAGATGGTAAAGTGTACCGAGGTGAAGAGCCGATCGAGTTGCCGTTCCGTTGAGGTTCCGGTCCGCGGTCCTGTCATTACAACAAAAATGAAAACTGAAAAAGACTAACTAAGCCTATCAGCTACTAGTTACAAGGATTCCTATCTTTAAGTCTTCTGAAACTTGGTCTTGAGTCTTGAATGGTGCTTCATACAGACTTTGGATTTGAACCTTGATACTTGCTAGTTGTAGGTGCTAGTTCTTGAGCAGACCACATTTGTTCTCCACTTCCGTAATTTGGGTTCTTTTCTTTTTCTTTTTCTTTTTCTCTTTTTTTCTTCTTTTTTGTTTTTGTGACCAGCTTCTGTTGATCATCCCAGACTATTGACTCGCATTCTTGAGGCGAGCTTCTGCTATTTATAACTTGGTTGAATGCTGGGGATTTTTGTTGTAGCCTTCTGCTTCCCGGTGCTGGGGACTTTTATTGTTTCCTGCGGGGGATTCCTGTTGTATTCCTCTGCTTTATTGATTCTAAGTGTGCTCCTTTCTCATATGAGCGGGCTTTTGACTTCAATACTTCAATTGTATTCCCTTATTCTCCAGGTGGGTGCCCGATTTCTATTTCTTTTCTTTATCCTTGTTCTCCAGGTGGACGCCTGATTTCTTCCTTCCTTTGTCCTTGTTCTCCAGGTGGGCGCCTGATTTCTTCTTTTTTTTGTCCTTGTTTTCCAGGTGGACGCCTGATTTCTTCCTTTCTTCGTCCTTGTTCTCCAGGTGGACGCCTGATTACTTCCTTTCTTTGTCCTTGTTTTCCAGGTGGACGCCTGATTACTTCTTTTCTTTGTCCTTGTTCTCCAGGTGGACGCCTGATTTCTTTTTTCTTCTGTCCTTGTTCTCCAGGTGGACGCCTGATTTCTTCTTTTCTTTGTCCTTGTTCTCCAGGTGGACGCCTGATTTCTTTTTTCTTCTGTCCTTGTTCTCCAGGTGGACGCCTGATTTCTTCTTTTCTTTGTCCTTGTTCTCCAGGTGGACGCCTGATTTCTTCTTTTCTTCGACATACAACAACCTTCGTTCTATAGGCGGGTCCCTGACAACCAAAACAAACAAAATTTCCTAACCCAGTTTGTCGTGGGAAGATTTGTGAGTCGTTAGCAAAATTGTAACTCATTTACACTACTGATGCAATGATGAGTAAACTAAAGACTAGGCTAGGATGTGCATCTCCTACGAGTAAAACCAAAAACTTTTGCTAGCAAATGCGTCTGCTAAAATAAAACCTCAATGACTCAAACTAGGAAGTGTGTCTCCTATGGTCGAATCGGAATGAACTAAACTAGGAAGTGCGTCTCCTATGGTCGAACTTAAAATGAATCAAACTAGGGAGTGCATCTCCTAAGGGTGAAATCTCAATTCCGGAAGTGCGTCTCCTGCAATAAAATATAACCTGAAAAGCCAAACTAGAAAGTGCGTCTCCTATTGGTAAGATAAAACTTAGGAAGTGCGTCTCCTATGGTAAAACTAAACTGAGGAAGTGCGTCTCCTATTGGTAATGACATGCCGGCATTTATACTTGTGGGCAACCTAGAATATGGAATGAACAGACAAAATGTATTCCCGCATTATACTGGTGGGCGACCTAGAACATAATGTATTCCCGCATTTTACTGGTGGGCGACCTAGAACTGAAATGTATTCCCGCATTTTACTGGTGGGCAACCTAGAACAGAAAGTATTCCCGTATTTTACTGATGGGCGACCTAGAACAGAATGTATTCTCGCATTTTACTGGTGGGCGACCTAGAGCTGAAAAGTATTCCCGCATTTTACTGGTGGGCGACCTAGAACATAAAGTATTCCCGCATTTTACTGGTGGGCGACCTAGAACTTAAATGTATTCCCGCATTTTACTGGTGGGCGACCTAGAACTTAAATGTATTCCCGCATTATACTGGTGGGCGACCTAGAACTTAAATGTATTCCCGCATTTTACTGGTGGGCGACCTAGAACTTAAATGTATTCCCGCATTTTACTGGTGGGCGACCTAGAACTTAAATGTATTCCCGCATTTTACTGGTGGGCGACCTAGAACTTAAATTGTATTCCCGCATTATACTGGTGGGCGACCTAGAACTTAAATGTATTCCCGCATTTTACTGGTGGGCGACCTAGAACTTAAATGTATTCCCGCATTTTACTGGTGGGCGACCTAGAACTTAAATGTATTCCCGCATTTTACTGGTGGGCCACCTAGAACTTAAATGTATTCCCGCATTTTACTGGTGGGCGACCTAGAACTTAAATGTATTCCCGCATTTTACTGGTGGGCGACCTAGAACTTAAATGTATTCCCGCATTTTACTGGTGGGTGACCTAGAACTTAAATGTATTCCCGCATTTTACTGGTGGGCGACCTAGAACTTAAATGTATTCCCGCATTTTACTGGTGGGCGACCTAGAACTGAAATGTAATCCCGCATTATACTGGTGGGCGACCTAGAACTGAAATGTATTCCCGCATTATACTGGTGGGCGACCTAGAACTGAAATGTATTCCCGCATTTTACTGGTGGGCGACCTAGAACTTAAATGTATTCCCGCATTTTACTGGTGGGCGACCTAGAACTTAAATGTATTCCCGCATTTTACTGGTGGGCGACCTAGAATATAAATGTATTCCCGTATTTTACTGGTGGGCGACCTAGAACTTAAATGTATTCCCGTATTTTACTGGTGGGCGACCTAGAACTTAAATGTATTCCCGCATTTTACTGGTGAGCGACCTGGAACTTAAATGTATTCCCGCATTTTACTGGTGGGCGACCTGGAACTTAAATGTATTCCCGCATTTTACTGGTGGGCGACCTGGAACTTAAATGTATTCCCGCATTTTACTGGTGGGCGACCTAGAACTTAAATGTATTCCCGCATTTTACTGGTGGGCGACCTAGAACTTAAATGTATTCCCGCATTTTACTGGTGGGAGACCTAGAACTTAAATGTATTCCCGCATTTTACTGGTGGGCGACCTAGAACTTAAATGTATTCCCGCATTTTACCGGTGGGCGACCTAGAACTTAAATGTATTCCCGCATTTTACTGGTGGGCGACCTAGAACTGAAATGTATTCCCGCATTTTACTGGTGGGCGACCTAGAACTTAAATGTATTCCCGCATTTTACTGGTGGGCGACCTAGAACTTAAATGTATTCCCGCATTTTACTGGTGGGCGACCTAGAACTTAAATGTATTCCCGCATTTTACTGGTGGGCGACCTAGAACTTAAATGTATTCCCGCATTTTACTGGTGGGCGACCTAGAACTTAAATGTATTCCCGCATTTTACTGGTGGGCGACCTAGAACTTAAATGTATTCCCGCATTTTACTGGTGGGCGACCTAGAACTTAAATGTATTCCCGCATTTTACTGGTGGGCGACCTAGAACTTAAATGTATTCCCGCATTTTACTGGTGGGCGACCTAGAACTTAAATGTATTCCCACATTTTACTGGTGGGCGACCTAGAACTTAAATGTATTCCCGCATTTTACTGGTGGGCGACCTAGAACTGAAATGTATTCCCGCATTTTACTGGTGGGCGACCTAGAACTTAAATGTATTCCCGCATTTTACTGGTGGGCGACCTAGAACTTAAATGTATTCCCACATTATACTGGTGGGCGACCTAGAACTGAAAAGTGAAAGGACAGAAATGTACGCCTCTGTTATATGGGTGGGCTCCCAACTTCAATACTGACTTAGAAGGAAATGCTTCTCCTATGGGTAGTAAAACTTTAGGAGGAAATGCATCTCCTACGGGTAAAACTTAGGAGGAAATGCATCTCCTATGGGTGAAAACTTAAATTTAGGAGGAAATGCATCTCCTATGGGTGAAAGACGTGAAATGTATTCCCTTGTTATACAGGTGGGCGCCTAATGGTAAAGACACAAAATGGACTCCCTTGTTATACAGGTGGGCATCTAAAAATATGAAATGAACAGACAAAAGTATTCCTCTCGTTATTCAGGTGGGTGCCTGTTTGAACCACAACTTTGAAAATAAAATCCGATTTGAGGGCGGATGAACCCGACATATCCTATTCGAAGGCGGATGAACCCGACATATCCTATTCGAGGGCGGATGAACCTAACATATCCTGTTTGCGGGCGGATGAACTCGACGTATCCTATTTGAGGGTGGATGAACCCGACATATCCTATTTGAGGGCGGATGAACCCAACATATCCTATTTGAGGGCGGATGAACCCAACATATCCTATTTGAGGGCGGATGAACCCAGCATATCCTATTTGAGGGTGGATGAACCCGACATATCCTGTTTGAGGGCGGATGAACCCAACATATCCTATTTGAGGGCGGATAAACCCAAAATATCCTATTTGAGGGCGGATGAACCCAACATATCCAATTTGAGGGCGGATGAACCTGAACTATCCTATTTGAGGGCGGATGAACCCGACATATCCTGTTTGAGGGCGGATGAACCCGACATATCCTGTTTGCGGGAGGATAATCCCGACATATCCTATTCGAGGGAGGATGAACCCAACATATCCTATTCGAGGGCGGATGAACCCGACATATCCTGTTTGAGGGCGGATGAACCCCACATATCCTGTTCGAGGGCGGATGAACCCAACATATCCTATTCGAGGGCGGATGAACCCGACATATCCTATTCGAGGGCGGATGAACCCGACATATCCTATTCGAGGGCGGATGAACCTAAAATATCCTATTCGAGGGCGGATGAACCCAAAATATCCTATTCGAGGGCGTATGAACCCAAAATATCCTATTCGAGGGCGGATGAACCCAACATATCCTGTTTGAGGGAGGATGAACCCGACATATCCTATTTGAGGGCGGATGAACCCGACATATCATGTTCGAGGGCGGATGAACCCGACATATCCTATTCGAGGGCGGATGAACCCAAAATATCCTATTCGAGGGCGGATGAACCCAAAATATCCTATTCGAGGGCGGATGAACCCAACATATCCTATTCGAGGGCGGATGAACCCAAAATATCCTATTCGAGGGCGGATGAACCCGAAATATCCTATTCGAGGGCGGATGAACCCGACATATCCTATTCGAGGGCGGATGAACCCGACATATCCTATTCGAGGGCGGATGAACCCGACATATCCTATTCGAGGGCGGATGAACCCAAAATATCCTATTCGAGGGCGGATGAACCCAAAATATCCTATTCGAGGGCGGATGAACCCAAAATATCCTATTCGAGGGCGGATGAACCCAAAATATCCTATTTGAGGGCGGATGAACCCAAAATATCCTATTCGAGGGCGGATGAACCCAAAATATCCTATTCGAGGGCGGATGAACCCGACATATCCTGTTCGAGGGCGGATGAACCCGACATATCCTATTCGAGGGCGGATGAACCCGACATATCCTATTCGAGGGCGGATGAACCCAAAATATCCTATTCGAGGGCGGATGAACCCAAAATATCCTATTCGAGGGCGGATGAACCCAACATATCCTATTCGAGGGCGGATGAACCCAACATATCCTGTTTGAGGGCGGATGAACCCGACATATCCTATTCGAGGGCGGATGAACCCGACATATCCTATTCGAGGGCGGATGAACCCAACATATCCTATTCGAGGGCGGATGAACCCAAAATATCCTTTAAAACTTGAAAATGTCTTACCTCAAAACTTGCTGGGGATTGGGATGAATTTTCCCTTTCTACCTTCCCCATTTTTTTGTTTATTTTTTTTATTATTATTATTATTATTAGCTTCTTCCTTTGAAGACTAACCGCTGAGGATACCGATTTTCACCAAACTTGGGTTGGACTCCTCAAACCTGCTAGGGATAACACTGTTTGGGAATTATTCACTTACCTGTTGGGGGTAAAATGTTATCAACTGGGGATAACGCTGTCGTGGATAACACTGTTGGGGAATTCTGATTCCTTCAGAACCAGTGCTTCACTGAGCTCAAGTTTCATCAATTTGATGGGGGACAACTTCCTCCCTTTGAAACTTATTATGTAGGGGCAACACTGGTTCTAAGACCACTTCCCTTGAGGCTGACGTTATCTTTATTCTTCCCCGAATGGGTATCTGAATTTCAGGAAATTTTCTAAATGAAAAGAAAATTTTCTGCCCCAGTTTGATAATCCCTTGTGGCTTGCATTTCCGTCATCAATGCCACTTCCATTACCTGTTAGTTTAAAACATGACGGTTGGTTGTGATACTCCCACTATGATGGTTTTCCCTTTCTCCCTCCTTGCTCTGCGTTCCACAACTTGTTGGGGATGACATTATTTGCTGGGGATAATCCCTTTCTGCTGGGTCCCCTCTTCTTTTGTGGCATAGCTTGGAAACTGGCATTTCCCGGACCTTTTAGTCTAGTATGGATTTCGCCAAATCATGCTTACTGCTTTCCTTGCTTTGTTTAGGGGCCCTGACCTTGAAGTTTATATCCTTTGATTTCGGCAAGGATATCCCTCTTGACACTCGTCAATCCTTTTGTCAATTCCCTTTTGCTGGGGATATCTTTTGACACTGGCCTCGCTTTTGTTCCCTGCTGACTATACCACTTGGATGTACTAGTCAGATCTCATTTTGGAAAGCTGATGGCCTATTTTGAAGTCAATTCACACTTGTTCTGACCAAACAGACTCTATTGGGGATTTTTCTATGAAAGTAAAAAAGATAAAAGGGAACAGAATAAAAGTACAAAAGGAAAAAGATGATCTTTTAACAAAAGAAACTATAAATAAAAACCTATCAAACGCAGATACCGACTCTAATGGTTATGACATGCATATGTGGCCTATCCTCCGCCGTTAATCATCTTTCTAGACCTTCAATTGGCCATTCCCTATCTGATTCCCAATCTTATTCGACTTGTAGTGCCCGAAGGGTTTTCACTATCAAGCCTCTCTCATTTTTGGGTTTTCTCTCAGCTTTCATCGCCTTATGGTGTCTGTGAAGGTTTTCACCGATAAGACTCTCTCATCTGTATCACTTTCCAGCTGGGGATTTGGAGTGTCGGCGGTATGACTCTTTCTGCTGGAGATTAGAGTCCTTTTTGCTGTGGAACAGAATGTTATGTTCGCCGGTAAGACCCTTCATTTGTCTGACTTGACATCTTTTGAAGACTGATCAGAAGGTCTTTCTTTGGACCGTAATGTGGGTTTTGGATAGGGCTAGAAAGAAAGGGTATTAAAGGCTCAAAAAAATGCATTAATTTTGGGTTATTAATTCCAACCTTCGGAATTAGATTTATTTACAACAAACGCAACCTTTGCCCCAGTTTTTAATTGATTTTTTTCATTTTTCAAAACTATGACCGAGCCGTGAAGCGCCTACGTATCCTCTTTGAGGAATCAGGTCAAACGTAGTTCCCAATTCCTCTTTTTCATTTGACTTTCTTTTTTTTCTTTTTTTTTTATCAATTTCCTTTCTTTTCTCTTTTTTTTCATTTTTCTTTTGTCGTTTTGCTATTCTTTTTTTTCTTTTTTTTTCATGTCCGTATCTTCTAGTCGTTGCTACTGATTCCGAACGAGGGATATGAAAGAAAACAAATAAGGCTCAAAGGGCTAACGAAGGATAAAGTGTTTAGGTAGCAGAACAAAATGCCTTCGTCATTCCAGTCTTCAAAACATGCCAAGTGCAAACAACACATGACTCGAGCACCGTTATGTTGCTGGACTTGATGGTGCTGGACTTGACAATTATGTTAAACATTTGCTTTTCCCTTTGTCACTTCTAAAGCACCGTTGGGCGACACTCTCATTATCATGAATGACCCTCATGCTAATTTGGCGAATCTTGCTTTTAAACGGTTTTCTTTGTGTTTAACTTGCCCCAGTTCCACATGACTCGAGCTCTGAATAATCTCAAACCGTCCTTATTTTCTTTAAATGGTTTGATCGCCTTTCTGGGGTTTTATGATTAACTTTAAAGACTAGGCCCAAGCTGTGTGCGCATGTCATGTCCCTAAAATCGGCATTGAACAAAAATGATAAAAGGACTAAACAGAAAGATGATTTGGAAATAAATAGAAGACTGGATTTTGTATTAGATTACCGGTGAAATGGTTTGAAAAAATAAAAACAAACCGGAATAAAAATCCTAAACAACCTGGACAAAACTTAAACAAACTGCTATGACGAAATGGAAAGATAAGAAGGTTTGACACAGGACAAAATCCAGATTACAACCTTAATAATCCGAACAACAGAAATGACAACAAAATAAGCCACCAAATGCTTCACTCTTGTTAACCAAGGAACGGAGCGTCCTCCCACTTTATCAGAATTGGCATCTTAGCCACTGAGCTTCGCATCAGTATTGTCCAGACCATTGCCAACTTTAATGTCATCAACCTCCGTCAACAAGTTCCCAATAGGATTCAAGTGCTTCTGTTATCAGGCCTGATCCCCGCAGAGTGTGCATCATGAGGTGCAAGTAAAGGATTCCGGGTGTCATTGTCCGACTTACCACAAACCAACCACCTTAACTTTATTTGCAAAACAAACAGGTTAGAATGGACTCAGTCGGTCCTCATTATTAACAACATCCTTTCTTCTTCTTTTTTTCTTCTTTTTTTTTTGATTTTTTTTTTCATTCATTCTTTTTCTTCATTTTTCATTTTTTTTCATTTCGTTTTTTTCATTCTCTTTTTTCATTCTCTTTTTTTCATTTCTTTTTTTTCTTTTTGTTGTGGTCGAATCTTATGGAGATTGCCTACGTATCATGACCCCGCATGAATCAGACCTTGCGTAGTTCGGACCAATAAAAGATAAACAATAATAAACATTTTTTTCTTATCAATTTTCATAATAAAACAAACTGGGTTTCAAAGGTTTAAAGATGACCTACAAACTCGAAAATCAAACAACCCATATATTCTAATCAAGAGATTTATAAACTCAAAAACAAAAGGCTAGCTCCCTTTCTCTGTTCGACAAATGCAACCAAACGGTTATTTTTGCAAATGTGGCCCCTTCCAAATTTCACATGAATTTTGAGGCCGGGGAGGATTATTTTATGACACTTTACAAACTTGTCCGTTCTTTTACGAAAATAACCTTTCGACAACTGAAAGATACTCTAAGGCTATTTTGGCAAGAACGGTTTAAGACGCGGCCGAAGCTGGCTCGGCTTATTTTGACCAAAATCCAAACGGTATTCACCTGACCGCTGACTCTTTGTTTTTTTTTCTTTTCAAATTGCAATAAAAACCTGGTGTTGCAAACACGGCCCTTCAGCGCCTCGGGGACGAAGAATGTTAAGGCTGTGTAGGTCCATATCTCAAAATGACCCAAAGGTGACTGTTTATGCCAAATCAGCCTTCCGGCGTCCCTTTCGGGAACATTTGGCTATTTATGACAAAACAGCATCACCTGACTTATTTATAACTCTTTTTTATCGTTTTTCAAATTAGAAAAGTCAATATTGCAAACACGGCCTTTCAACGTCTCGGGGACGAAGATTTTTAGGTTGTGGGGGTCAACTGGACCAAGTCTTAAAAAATGACCCAAAGGTGGCTGTTTATGCAAAGTCAGCCTTCCGGCGTCCCTTTCGGGAACATTCGGCTATTTATGACAAAACAGCATCACCTGACTTATTTATAACTCTTTTTTATCGTTTTTCAAATTAGAAAAGTCAATATTGCAAACACGGCCTTTCAACGTCTCGGGGACGAAGATTTTTAGGCTGTGGGGGTCAACTGGACCAAGTCTTAAAAATGACCCAAAGGTGGCTGTTTATGCAAAGTCAGCCTTCCGGTGTCCCTTTCGGGAACATTCGGCTATTTATGACAAAACAGCATCACCTGACTTATTTATAACAAAATTAAAATTTGACATATTATTTGTTTTTTGTTTTTTATTATTATTTATTTGTTTTTGGCTTTTTTAGCAAAAGGTGGGGTTGGACCCGATGAGGGTTGCCTACGTATCTCACATCCGGTGAGAATCAAACCCGCGTAGTTCGGGCAAATAAACTATTTTTGAGAAGACCCTTTTCCATTTTCTATATATTTTGTTTTTATTATTTTCACAACAATCAAATAGACTATTATTTTTCATTCATAACGAACTAACAAATCAACGAAAAACATAAAGCATTCCTTCCTTCTTTTTTTTTGAAGAGGTGGGGTTGGACCCGATGAGGGTTGCCTACGTATCTCACATCCGGTGAGAATCAAACCCGCGTAGTTCGGGCAAATAAACTATTTTTGAGAAGACCCTTTTCCATTTTCTATTCTTTTTTTTATATATAGCAAACAAACAAACTATTATTTTTCATTCATAACAAACAAACTAACTAACGTAAAACATAAAACATTCCATTTTTTTCATTTGTTTTCTTATTCTAAAGAAAAAGAAAATGTTTTTTTTTTGGAATTTTTACCTTTAATATAAGAAATGCTTCTAAAATGTTTTTTTGAATTTTCTTTTCAATTTTTGAAAGAAGAATCAAAATATTTTCGGATTTGTTTTTTTATATTATATTTTTTTTATTATTTTATTTTTTAAAGAAACAATTAGAAAGACTTTCTAAAGAAGTCAATAATGGAAAATATTTTTGGATTATTTGTTTTGAAAAT
Source organism: Nicotiana sylvestris (assembly GCF_000393655.2). Lineage (NCBI taxonomy): Eukaryota > Viridiplantae > Streptophyta > Magnoliopsida > Solanales > Solanaceae > Nicotiana > Nicotiana sylvestris. The sequence continues at coordinate 214,427,287 of NC_091064.1, forward strand.
TGGGATTCTAAAAACTTTTGGCAAGACAAATGTTCTTGCAACAGATAAAGATATATATACATTTTTGGAAATAAAGAAAAACTTTTTGGATTTTTTTTATATATATATATTTGCAATAATAAAACCACTTTCAACGCCGACTCCCTTTATATTTTATTTTTTTTATTTTTGGCATTTTCATAGACAAGCAAAATAAAATAAAATAAAACATTTTAAAAACCAGACTCTTTTTCATTTTCATTTAATGGCAAAACAAACTATTTTCTTTTCAATATTTTTTGAAAAAAAACAAGACAGAACAATGATGATTTTTTTCTTCTATTTTTCCTTTGCTACTAATAAGACATTTTTTCTCATTTTCTCAAAATTTCGGCAGAGTTTCGATACTACTCGGACATTGGTTTCTTTTTCTAACAATAAGTAGCCACATCTCTACACTGTTATTTTCTCCTCTTTTCCACTATTTTCTAATTTGTGGATGATGAAAACATACACAATCTTTTCTTTTCTTTTTGAATTTCCAATGTTTCTTTCTATATATATACATATATATTTTATTTTTTATATTTATTATATTTTCAAAAATGTGGCATGGGGGACATAGGAAATTTCAAGACTTCTTGGATTCCGCAAATGTTCCCCATGTGTTTTTTCCCAAAAAATGAAGCGTGGGGGACATAGAGGATTCCAAGACTTCTTGGATTCCACAAATGTTCCCCATGTGTTTTTCCCAAAAATGAAGCGTGGGGGACATGTGGAATACCAAGGCTTCTTGGATTCCACAAATGTTCCCCATGTGCTTAATTAACATAATAGCATGCTTATCTAAAAAATCGTGCAACTTTCTTATTTAACGTGATCAGCATGATAAGGAGTGTCATTTGTCCTCAACTATCATTGGTCCGCCAAATGACTCATTCAACCGTGAATAAACACAACATGTAGCACATAGGATGCCAAAAGATGGTCCATTATTTTCAGGTTGCTTGTCCTAGACGGACCCAACCCCTGTGTTGAGTCCCCTAAGTCAAATGCACATGATGCAAATAAACGTTCCTACTAGGGATCCGGTACATGGCTGAGTTATTCTAGGTAAAAACCTGAGGCATATTGTTCTAAACCTGGCTTACCCAAACGGACAGTTTGAGCCGAAGTGGGGGCAACATACCGGGAGCACGAAAGTCTACCCGGCCTAGTTACTTGTCCCAACTTCGTCTTATTTGGTATGACTTTAACAGAAAGGCGGGCCACGCGCACGTGTACACCATAAATTCAGAAGACTCAGAAAGAAAGGTTTCGTAGCAGTTTTATATACACAATTCAGATAATATTAAAGCGGTAAAAGCATCATTTAGCACATTAGGCTCAAACATGTAAAAATCAGATAAAATCAAATATAACAATTTATATAAGCTCGAATTTCTAACCCAAAACCAGTGGTTCTGGGTCGGATCCCCAGCAGAGTCGCCAGAGCTGTCACACCTCCTTTTTACATACCCGCGTGGGCGCAAGGGAGTTTTTTCCAATTAAAGGACAATCGAAATGGGATTGGTTTATTTATTTCAGAGTCGCCACTTGGGAGATTTAGGGTGTCCCAAGTCACCAATTTTAATCCCGAATCGAGGAAAAGAATGACTCCATATTACAGTCTGCGTACCAGAAATCCGGATAAGGAATTCTGTTAACCCGGGAGAAGGTGTTAGGCATTCCCGAGTTCCGTGGTTCTAGCACGGTCGCTCAACTGTTATATTCGGCTTGATTATCTGATTTTATACAAATATGAACTTATGTGCAAATTTTATCTTTTAACCGCTTTATTATTATTGTTTTTAAAAGAAATGTGAACATCGCTTAAAACACATCTTTGGACTGCGTCACATGAAATGCACCCACAATCCGGAACACATTTTATTTGATGTTTTGGGATTTGGATCTGGGTCGCATGAAATGCACACCCAAGTTTAAGAAAGTAGATTATTAACTACGCGCTTAAAGAGACTATCGTGTTATTATTTTGGGAAGGCCGTGAAATTCGCTAAATGGCCCTCTTGAATTCTAAGTAATTTAAAACCAGTATTTACTGAGGGCCCCGCAATTTGCATTTTTTGTTTGTCGAGGCTTGTCCCATTTATTATTAAAAAAATAAATTTGCAACATCATGGAAATGCATCTCAGACCACGTCACAGTCAATGTACCCGTGATTAGAGACACATTTCGATTTCGTTGAGATTTGGATTTGGGTCACATAAATGTGCACCCGAGTTTAGGAAGATTAATTATTAAAGGCGCACCTAAATCGACTAGCGCATTATTATTTTGGGTAGGGCCGTGAAATTTACTAAACGGCCCGTCCCGGAATCTAAGCATTTAATACATATATTTTGCGAGGGCTCCGCAATTTGTACAATTTTTATGTGGCGAAGCTCGTCTCGTTTTTATTATTTGAGGGCAAACTTAAGGCAACTACGATTTTATACCAATGAAATCATCCGAGGTTAAACAAAAAAACAACGATTCTAACGGGTAATAATATCCATGGTAAAAATGAAAAATAGAATAACCTCGTTCATATGCTCACATTTACTTTAAGCATGCACTAACTTAACATAGAATAAACATTTTAACACAACAACAAAAAATTGCATTGTTGACATTCATAAATATCGAAAATTCTCATTTTTTTTCCTTGAACCATAATATGCAAAACGAATGATATGAAACAAAGGACGAAGAACACCAACCTTCGAACCTCGACAATCCTAGAACGACAAACAGTGATCCCGACGAAACTCGAGCTGGACCTCTCTAAACGAAGAACAACGACGGAACCTCGGACAGCACCTCGACGTACCGGACCTTGACGAACCAAAGACGACCTCGATTGAAATAAAAAAGCTCGGACCCACAACTGTCAACAACCAGGGATTGTTTGGTTGCTGCTGTATTTTTCCGGCGCGGCACCTAGTACGTGAAGCTGCAGCAGGAGGGGTCGTTTGGGCAGTTGACGAAGAAGACGATAGGATCTTTCTCTTCAGGTGGTTTTAGGCGGTGGGGGAAGGTGACGAGATGGAGGGAGCTGGGCGACGGTGGACGTGGGGGAGCAGCTGTGGAGGGTCGTTTGAGCAGTTGACGTAGAAGACGATAGGATCTTTCTCTTCAGGTGGTTTTAGGCGGTGGGGGAAGGTGACGAGATGGAGGGATCTGGGCGGCGGTGGACGTGGGGAAGCAACTGTGGAGGGTCGTTTGAGCAGTTGACAGAGGGGGTGTTTGGACGACGCAGCAGCGATGGCTGCTGCTTGACGGGTGGTTGTTTGGGTGTTGCTGGGGTGCGAGGGGACGTTTGGGAGTGTGACGCAACAGCAGCAGCAACAGCTGCTGCTCGACGGGGGTCCGGTGGTCGTGAGGCAGGTCGGTTTTGGGGTAGGGATCGTTAACGGAGGTGGAAGGATCGTGGTGCAGGTGGTTTCACGGGAGTTATCACCTTTGGACAGTAGGGTCGTTAGGGTTTTTCAAAAGGAGGAAGAAGGTGACGGGGAAGGTGATGGACCGGTTGCGACGAGCAGTGGTCGACGAGCCTGTTTGGTTGTTTGACGGAGGTGGTGAGACGGAGAGGGGCTGGTTGGTCGCTGCGAGGAAGATGAAGCAGGAAGGGGTCGTTTGGATACGAGGGAGTGGTGGTTTTTAGTTGCTAGGGTTTTTTGCTTCTTCTTCTTTAGGAAGAAGAAGCGTGAACAGTACCCAATTTTTCCAAGTCCGTCCGTTTTTTAATTTTTCAAAAGTCCTCCCTGTCCCTTCTGTGTTTGCCCGGGTATTTGATATCTTTTTGCCAAGAAAAATGAGCCCCACGCGTGGTGGGGTTCAAGACTTGTGTCCCCCACGCGTGGTGGGGTTCCCCATGTGTCATGGACTCGGTTTATTATGGGCTAGGTCCGAAAATTAGGCCTAAAACCGGGTAGTTTGAACCCGAAGATTATTCTTTTGCCCGGATCCGAGAATAAGAAAACGTTGTTTAACTAGTCCTATGTAAGCAAAATAACTACCAAAAATAAGACTAATATTTAAACAAAACTACATCTTTTTAAATATTTTTCAAGATTTAAAATAGCTACAAAATATAAATAAAACTATTTTTTTTTAATTTTCGTTTTTTATATAAAGATAAAATATAAAGTAATATTTTTTGTATTTTTCAAAAATTAAAATGACTACAAAACATTAATAGAACTATATTTTTGGTTATTTTCGAAATTATATAAAGTACAAAAATAAAGTGCAATTTTTGTATTTTTTCAAGTTTATGAGAAATACATAAACTAAAATTTATATATGTTTTTTTGTAATTTTTCTTTTTGCAACGAAATAAAGTAAAAATAGTTAAAATGGCTATATTAGACCCAATTTCACATATTCAAGCTAAAAATGTGAAAATTCTCGGGGAGGGTCAAAAATCCGGTGTCTACAGTGGTTGAAAATGTGATTGAGGAAAATGTGAATGAAGAAGTGAGGACTGATATTCAAGATGTTGAGGTGAAAACTCAAAATGATGTGAACCCATCTAGGGAACACATAATAGACATACTAGAGCCGATTATGCCTAAAGCCAAGGCTCATTTGCCAAGGCCACCTCCGCCTTATCCTCAAAGTCTCGCAAAGAAGAAAAATGAAAATCGGTTTAAAAAGTTCATTGACACGATGAAGAGCTTATCCATCAATGTGCCTTTGGTGGAGGCTCTTGAACAAATGTCGGACTATGCTAAATTCATGAAGGACTTGGTAACAAAAAAACAGTCTATGGATTGTGAAACTCTAAAGATGAATTACCAAGTTAGTGCAATAGTGCATTCAATGGCCCCGAAGCTTGAAGATCCCGGTGCTTTCACTATTCCTTGCACCATTGGGAGTGCGGATTTTGCTAAAGCTCTATGTGATTTGGGGGCTAGTATCAATTTGATTCCCTATTCCATTTTCAAGACTTTGGGTTTTGGGCAGCCAAGGCCGACTTCCATGAGATTACAAATGGCAGATAGAACGATGAAGAGACTATTGGGTATTATTGATGATGTGCTTGTCCGGGTGGACAAATTTTTCTTGCCAGCTGACTTTGTGATCTTGGACTGCGAGGTAAACTATGAAGTTCCTATCATATTGGGAAGACCTTTCCTAGCTACAGGGAAGGCCTTAGTTGATGTGGAAGCAGGGGAATTCACTTTCCAGGTGGTTGACAAAAAGGTGGTATTTCATGTATACAAATCAATGAAGCAGCCCAACAGTACCGAGGTGTGCACTTTTGTGGACCTCGTCACAGCAGTGATAATTGATGACACCAGTGCAATGATCAATGTGGAGGACCCATTGGAGTATGTATTGTTGAATCTTTATGTCAGTGAGGATGCAAGCCGAGTGGAGTGCGTGAATGCTTTACATGGAATGGGCTCTTACTCTTATGAGCCTAGGAAATTATCTTTGGATCTCGAGAATAGAAAGATTCCACCAACAAAACCTTCAATTGAGGAGACTCCAGTGTTGGAATTGAAAGTGCTGTCTCCATACCTCAGGTATGAGTTCTTAGGCTCAAATTCTACTTTGCCAGTTATTCTTTCTTCTTGCCTTACTAACATGTAGGTTGATGCCACACTGGTGGTGCATCAAAAGCAGAAAAAGGCAATTGGATGGACATTAGCTGATATTCGGGGAATAAGCCCCGCATTCTGTATGCACAAGATTAGTCTGGAAGATTATGCAAAGCCCTCCTTGGAGCATCAAAGGAGGTTGACCGAGGCAATGCAAGAAGTTGTGAAAAAGGAGGTGATCAAGTGGTTGGATGTCGGGGTTGTGTACCCTATCTTTGATAGCTCTTGGACTTCACCGATGCAATATGTACCGAAGAAGGGTGGCATGACCGTGGTTACAAATTCACAAAATGAGTTGATTCCTACAAGAACTGTTACCGGTTGGAGGGTATGCATGGACTACCGCAAGTTGAATAAAGTGACCCGCAAGGATCTCTTTACTTTGCCTTTTCTTGATCAGATGTTGGATCGACTTGCTTGGCGTGCCTTCTACTGTTTCTTGGATGGGTATTCTGGGTACAACCAAATCTTGATTGCTACGGAAGATCAGGAGAAGACCACATTTACTTGTCCATATGGCACTTTTGCCTTTTCTAGGATGCCTTTTGAGTTGTGTAGTGCACCAGCTACATTTCAGCGGAATATGATGGCCATTTTCACCGATATGGTGGAAGCATTTTGGAGGTGTTCATGGACGACTTTAGTGTTGTGGGGGATTCATTTGATGAGTGCTTGAAGAATCTTGATAGAGTTTTGGCCCGTTGTGAAGAAACCAATCTTGTCCTCAATTGGGAGAAATGTCAATTTATGATGGAAGAAGGAATAGTTCTTGGGCATAAAATTTCGAAGCATGGTATTGAGGTAGATAAAGCAAATATCGATATAATTTCAAGGCTCCCTCCCCTACATCCGTCAAGGGAGTTCAAAGTTTTCTTGGGCATGCGGGGTTCTACCAGAGATTTATCAAAGACTTTTCGAAGGTAGTAAATCCCTTGTGCAAGTTGTTGGAAAAATATGCTAAATTCGTGTTTGATGAAAAGTGTATGCATGCCTTTGAACTTCTCAAGCATAAGTTGACCACCACTCCTATCATTCTCGCGCCTAATTGGAGCTTACCCTTTGAGCTCATGTGTGATGCGAGCAATCTTGCGGTCGGGGCGGTTTTGGGTCAAAGACTTGAACAAAATGTTTTATCCGGTGTACTATGCGAGCAAGACAATGAATGATGCTCAAGTGAACTACACGGTGACCGAGAAAGAACTTTTGGCTATTGTGTTCGCAATGGAAAAATTCCGGCCGTATCTTATGGGTGCTAAGGTTATTATTCATACCGACCATGCCGCACTCCGGTACTTGATGACGAAGAAGGATTCCAAATCTAGACTGATGCGATGGATCTTGTTACTTCAAGATTTTAATTTGGAGATTGTGGACCGGAAGGGTAGTGAGAACCAAGTGGTGGACCACTTATCCCGCTTGGAGGAGGAGGTGAGGCCTCATGATGGCCTAGAGATCAATGATTCATTTCCTCACGAACAACTCCTTTTGGTGTCGATGAATGATATGTCATATTTTGCCGATGTTTCTAATTTCCTTGTGACGTGTATAATCCCGTGTGAGCTCTCTTCTAACCAAAAGAAGAAGCTCAAGCGAAATAGTTTGGATTTCTATTGGGATGAGCCGTACTTGTTTAAGATTTGCACGGATGGTATGATACGAAGGTGTGTCCCGGAGGAAGAGCAATTGAGTATCTTGGAGGCTTGTCATTCCTCTCCCTATGGTGGCCATCATGGCGGGGAGAGGACGGCTTCTAAAGTTCTTAGCTGTGGGTTTTATTGGCCAACTTTGTTCAAAGATGCGGGTGATTTTGTGAAGAGATGCGATGAATGCCAAAGATCGGGGGGAATTTCGAAGAAAGATGAGATGCCTCTCAATACCATCCTTGAGGTTGATATTTTTTATGTATGGGGCATTGATTTTATGGGCCCGTTTGTTAGCTCGTGTAGGAACACATACATTCTTGTGGCGGTGGACTATATTTCAAAGTGGGTTGAAGTCGTGGCATTGCCCAACAATAAGGCTCGGAATTTTGTTGCATTTCTCAAGAAGAGCATTTTTACAAGGTTTGGCACTCCTCGTGCAATCATAAGTGATGGGGGGTCTCATTTTTGCAAATAGAGCTTTTGACACTTTGCTTTCAAAGTATGGTGTCAATCATAAAGTTTCTACTCCCTATCATCCTCAAGTAAGTGGTCAAGTTGAAGTCTCCAACAGGGAAATCAAAAGCATATTGTCAAAGACAGTCAATGCAAATAGGACTGATTGGTCAAAGAAGTTGGATGACGCTCTATGGGCTTATAGGACTGCTTACAAGTCTCCAATTAGTATGTCTCTGTATCGGTTTGTGTTTGTGAAAGCTTGCCATCTACCAGTTGAGTTAGAGCACAAGGCCAAGTGGGCTTTGAGGAAGCTAAATCTTGAATGGGATGTTGCAGCTAATCTTCGTGTGGTACAGCTTAATGAACTTCATGAATTCCGATTCCATGCCTACTCCAGTTCGTCCTTGTACAAGGACAAGATGAAGCACCTTCATGATAAGTATGCTCGTAGCAAGGAGTTCAAAGTGGACGATTTGGTTCTCTTGTTCAACTCCCGGTTACGTTTGTTTCCGGGAAAGCTGTGTGACCCTGTTTGGTGCTCTTGATTTAAAGAACAAAAATGGTGAAGTTTTCAGAGTGAATGGGCATAGGGTCAAGCGCTACTTGGGAAAAATTGATGACAGCCACGTTGTGGCACTTCTTCATTTCAAATGATGTGATGGTAACTTGCGTTGTGCCGTGACGTTAAATCAGGCGCTTCTTAGGAGGCAACCCATGTGTTTTTCTTCTTGTTTTTATTTGATTTTCATTGTAGTATATGATTGATTTTTGGATTAACTAGTTGTGAAATGCTACAGGATTGTGTTGATGCAGTGCAAGACATAGTGGAAAAAGTGTTCAGGTCTCTGAAGTTGTCAATGCAGACATACTACATTCAGTGCGGACCGCACTGGTAGAGAGTGAAATTCCGACCTCTCTAAAGTTTACCACTGCGGCCGCACTACATTTTGTGGGGTTTGCGGTGGACCATTGCGGCCACATGACATTTTGTGCGGACCGTAGTAAGTTGCCTTCTCAAACTTAAATCAAGTTGTGTGGTGCGGACCGTAGTCGATTTTGTGCGGTCCGCATTGGTTGGTAAGATTGGGCCCAGCTCCTTTTCTATAAATAGGGCTTGAGACCCTCCTGTTACACTTTTCGAACTATTGACTCTCAAAAATAGTAAATCACTGTTCATCTGCTCATTTACTTGAAATTAACTGCTTGGAATCATTAATCTTCATTTCATCTCACATCTGGTAACTTAACTTCTTTTTAATTGCTTTAATGTTGTTATTTTCCTTTACTTTTTGTTTTTCTTGTATTTTATTTTGTTCCTCTCGTAGTTTCTTCAATTGGTTAGGTTAGGATAGTTAAATTCTTGATTAATGTAGACTTAGATAGTTAACAACATTGGGCAAACACGTAGGGACCTTACTTAGGTGAAAAATAGGACTTAAAATCAAAATTCAAGAAACCCTAGGTCAGTGTGGCCTCTGGGCACTCAGTGCAGACCGCAGTCGATTTTGTGCAGTCCGCGGTTCCCTTGTACGGTCCGCAGTAACATTTTGTGTGGACCGCATTGCTGAAAGATTTGAAAGCTGAACTTTGGTGACTGCGGCCGCACTACATTTTGTGTGGTCCGCATTGGTCCCTATGCGGCCGCGCTACCTTTTGTAAGGTCCGCACTGCCTGGATACAGAGAGTGGTAGTCTGAACCCCACCTCTGTGCGGACCACATAGCCATTTTTTACGGTCTGCATTGGCCTTTATGCGGTCGCACACCATTCTGTGCGGTCCACACTGCATATCTTCTACAACTGTCTGCAATTCTTTCTGCAACTCTGCTTTTAATTGCTTCTACTGATACTAACAAGCTTATTGGATTATGTTTGCAGACAATGGTGAAACAACGAGGTAAAGGCTCTAAATAACCAGGCAGAGGTGAATCCTCCTGGGGAGGGAAATAAAAAATGGTACGATTGACTGTTCAAGCCCGGAAAAACATTAGAAACATGAGGAAGATGATTAAAGCCACTAATAGGGCCATTGACATGTTTGGGAGTGAGTACGATCCCTCCCAAGATATCTTCAGACTCAATCCTAGAGTCCATCACTGACTGGCCGGAGAAAAACAGACTAAGAGACACTCCTCCCACTTCCCCCGCTGCCCAAGCATTAGTAAATGTATTTTTTAGGTCGTCTGAGGGCTCAGCTGAAGGCGGTAAGGATGAATACTCCACCTCTCCCATAGCTTCATTATCCGGAGAGGGTGCAGTAGGAGACGATGAGGAAGTAGGAAGAGAAGGAGAAGTAGGAGAAGGGGGTGAACCTCAGGTTGGCGAGGTTGTGTGAACTAGGAAACCGGAGGTGTGGCAAGACCGATTTGTCAGTGAGGTAGCTTATCACAAGTTTAGGGAATGGTGGCCGGTAAGGAAATTAATCCCAGAGAGGAGCTTTGTGGATAGGGACTTACTGCCTCATAACCCCAATATGAGGAGGCAGTTTAGGGAGAGAGTTGGCTGGGAGTATTTCTTGAACAACTGTGAGGATGCAAATGAGCACCTGGTCAAGGAATTCTATACCAATGTTGCCCACATCAAAAAGGGCACAAAGGTGACCAAGGTGCGAAATCTGAAGGTGCTTTTTGATGGGAAAAAAATAAATGATTACCTCGGCTTTGATGAGGAGGATGAGGAACTGTATATCGCAAAGATGGAATTGGGCAAGGAAGTCCGTCCCTGGTTGGCACAGTATCGGCAATCCCAGGTACCACCCCCGATTGGCTAAATGCGGGAGTAAAAATTTTGAGAAGAAGTCTGAATTTCGAAGCCAATGGGTGGGAAACATTTGTGTGCAGCAGATTGGACCCCACTACTTATGACAACTCCCTCCCTCTTCATCGGGAAGTTTTGGTGGCATCGATCATGGCGAGGTATCCGATTAATGTCAGGAAGTTAATGTCTCGGGTAATCACACTTGTAGGCAATGAGCATGACAAAAACTACCCTTTCCCAGCAGCAGACCATAGGGAACCAGTTTGAGGTTCCCGAGCACAATGAGGACCCAAGGACCACTCAGGAATCCATGCAAGCAGACGGGCCATAGGGAGTCTTTATATCCTTTTCCCTTTTCTTTTTGGTGCTTATTTAGTTTAGTTGGTATTGGGGACAATGCCAACTTTCATTTGAGAGGGTAGGCCCTACTTTTATGGATTTGGATTACTATATATATTTGACAGTTTTTATGTTTTCTTTATTTTTCATCTTTGGGTTGTATATAATTTTAACATTTCGTAACATTTATCGTACTTTTATTTTACTTTGGGTCTGTATATAAAGTTATGTTACATTGTACATATTCATCCCATCTATTGTATATTCGACAGATCCCCTCTTGTATATATTCATTTTACTTTCCGCAATTTTTCGTTCTTAGCTTCTTATTTATGTTCGTAGCTTCATGTTTTGAAAGTTTACAATAAGCCTTTGGTTTTCTTAATGCCATGGTTCTTTCCAAAGGTAGAGTTTGTATGAACCGGGTGGCTCTTCCTAATGATGGATGGTGTGACAACCTTCTTAAGGGTTTGAGTCCGTTTTTCTTTTTGTGTTTTGGTAGTTAGTAATAAGAGTGCCACAAGCAAAGATTCACTTGGGCCTAGCACATTTGCCTTTGATCTTATGGTCAAAAATAAATTGTTGTGTTTAGGATGGTGAAAATCGTGACTTTGAGACTATTGTGTTGACCGATAATCATCAATTGGTTTTTCGGGACCATTGTGTGCTCAAATCTTATCTAAGGTCGTTGTGGGCCCCCGACACTATGTTTTTAGCAATCACATAGCTTGTATGGGAAGAAATTGCATTGTAAGTCCAAGTCCCAAGCTATTGGTCTAGAACTTGCCCTGAATGTTTGTTGAGGCGAAATCCTAAGTGAATTTTGACTTGAGACATGGTTATAGGCTCTCCTTGGTCCAAATGATAGCTTGAACACTTTCATAACCTACCAATTATAAGATCCCTAGTCAACCTTTTTGAGCCTTAGACCTTTTTCCTTCAAGAGCCATGATACAAGCCTATACCCGTTCTAAAAGAGACCCTCTCTTGGCACCCGATCTTTCCCTTAGCACATGGCACAAGTATAAGTTTAGGGGGAAGAGACGAGGATTGCAACAAAGTGGTAAAAAGGCAAAAAAAATAAAGAAAAGGAAAGGCAATGAAAAAGAAAGAAAAGCAAAAAGACAAAAAAGAATATTCGATGTGAAAAAGAATAAAAAAGGATTCAAGAAAAGCAAAGAATGAAAGGTGTGGAAAGTTGAAAAGGGAGAAAAGGTTTGAAATGTATAAGAAAGAGTGACAGTGTGTCTCTCTAACCCTTTAGAAAGAAGTGAAATGACTCAAAGAGTCAAGGGAATGTGTGACAAATGAAACAAAAGAAGTGCTTAAGGGAAGATGGAACCTACTTAGACCAAACATTTCCTACCCTAAATCAAAAGCCTTCACCATGTTTCCACAAAAGCCCTATATGGTCTTGAGTTGAATGCAGCTTACATTAGTGGTGACTCACATAAGGGGCAAGCATATGGTACTTAGAGTCGGACTTGTGACTTTTTCTTGAGAGAGATGAGTGAACTTCCATTGACCTCGTTCTGAGTGCCACTATTCTAAAGGTGAGGTTTGCTTAGGGAGAGTTGAGGATGTGTGAGTTTGGGTTCCACAATAACCAAAGTAATAGAAAGAGTTATTTGATGTGTTGAGTCAACTCTTGATGCTCTTGTGTTGCACTTAATCTATAGTGTTTCAAAGAGTAAATGTTGTTAATTATTCATTTGTATTGAGGGCAATTGTTAGTCCCAATTGATGCTAGATGAGGTTACTTTAGGAAAGCTGAATTTTTTGGGATTTTCACTTGAGGGGTGGGTCTTATTTTGTTTGCTTAAGGACAAGAAAAATCTTAAGTTTCGGGAAGTTGATAACTAGGGATTTTGCTACATTTTATACTCCTTATTACTTAAGTTTTGATTAGAAATGTGTACAAAATAGTCCCAAAGGCTCACAAGTTGTGCTTGATTGTAGGTTTGATCAACAAGGTGACAAGATGTCAAAGATCATCTCAAAAGGAGTGAAACTTGCATAAGTATCAAGAGAAGACAAAGCTCAGACAAAACAAGGCCAGTTCGGCCGCACACCATTCTGTGCGGTCCGCACAAGTGAGGTTCAGTGAGTATGATATTCAGGCAAAAAGGGCAATGCGGCCACACTAGGCTTTGTGCGACCGCACTGGGATCAATGCAGCCGCACTCGATTTAGTGTGGTCCGCAGTAAGAAGGATCAAAGAGTTGCCAGTTTCGAGTTTCATGCCAATGCAGTCCGCGCTCCATTTCATGCGGACCGCACTAAAATCCTCCGCGGTCGCACTCCATTCTGTGCGGTCCGTATTGCTTGAGTTCAGAGAGTTGGATTCTCAGGCTTAGAGCCTTAGTGCGGCCGCATGTGATTTTGTGCGGTCCGCACTAGCCCCGCAGGGGTATTTTTGTCTAGATTTTTCAGCTTAGTATAAATAGCTTCTTTTCCCATTTTTAGGTCATCAGATAGTTTTAGCTGAAAGCTGCACTCATAGGTTCGAATATTTTAGCTATTTTGGGAAATTTTATCTATATTTCAACATTGAATCTTCTTGTTTATCTTAGTAATTAATTAATATAAGTTTTTCTTCATCTATTTCTTGCTTTTCTTCTTTAATTATGAGTAAGTAAACCCATAAGTTAGGGTTGTGGCACAACCCTAGTGTAGGTAATTGATGAGTCTTGTGTTTTAGGACTAGATTGACTATGGGTGTTTGATATTTGGGCTAATTTCATGTTTAATTGCTGAATTAGTGGTTGCAAACACTAGTTTGTGTTTAGTTGACTTGAGCTCTTCTTGAGAAAGAGAGCTTGAGTCTCTGAAATTGGTCCAACAAGGAATTGGGGCGTACTCAAGAGATTGATAACCCCAATTAAAGGGTTAAACCTCAAAAGAGTAATACCCGACTTGAACCTTGATTGCTTGTGCAAATTTGCATACCCAATTGGTCTCCCCAATGGTTATATCATACTCCCCAAATATGTCAATCATGCCTTAGACTTAAGTATCCGTCAATTGACCACCTAGGCAAAAGTCACTACCCTAGTGTCTTTTAAACTATTTGAATAACCCGCAACATTTTACTCTTAACTTATTCTAGTTTAATTTACCATTGTAGTTTGATAAAAGTAGAAGTAAAACAAAAACCCAAAAATGTTTAGAAGTGTAATTTGGAACACATACCCAACTCTAAATTAGATAGATACCTGACTCCAATGTCTAGCTCTCTGTGGAAATCGATCCCGACCCTAAATCGGGTAAAAGCTGCTTCGACCCTCTCTCGCTACTCAATAGTAGTGCAGGGTAGGCTTGGATCATATGACAAAGTGGCCAATGCATCGGCAAACTCATTTTGAATTCTGGGCACATGCCGGAATTCTATCTTTGTAAACCTCTATCTCAATTCCTGCACATGGTGCAGATATGGCAATATCTTGGAATTCTTGGTGGCCCACTCTTCTTGTACCTAGTGCACAAGCAAATCTGAATCACCGATCAACAGTAACTCCTGAATATTTATGTCGATTGCCATGTTGAACCCTAGTATGCAGGCTTCATATTTCGCCATGTTTTTGGTGCAAGAAAATTTGAGTTTAGTAGATACCGGATAGTGTTGGCCCATTTCTGATACCAAAACTACTCCAATGCCCACTCCTTTGAAATTTGCGGCTCCGTCAAAGAACATCCTCCAACCATCATATGCTTCGGTAATGTCTTATCCTACAAATGATACTTCTTCATCAGGAAAATACGTTTTCAAGGGTTCGTATTCTCCTCCCACCGGATTTTCAGCAAGGTGATCTGCCAATGCTTGTCCCTTGACCGCCTTTTGAGTTACATAGATGATATCGAACTCACTTAGTAGTATGTGCCACTTAGCCAGCTTCCCAATCGGCATGGATTTCTAGAATATATACTTCAAGGGATCCATCGTAGATATGAGGTAGGTAGTGTAGGCACAAAAGTAATGCCTCAATTTCTGGGTTGTCCAGGTCAAAGCACAGTAAGTGCATTCAAGCAGCGGATACTGTGCTTCATAAGGTGTGAACTTCTTGCTTAAGTAATATATGGCCTGGTCCTTTCTTCCTATCTCGTCATGTTGTCCCAAAACATATCCGAAGGGTCCATCCAATACGGATAGATAAAGTAGCAAAGGTCGTCCTGGTTCTGGCAAGTCCAGAACTGGCGGTGTGGACAAGTACTCCTTACTCTTGTCAAAAGCTTTCTGACAATCCTTGGTCCAGCTTGTTTCGGCATCCTTTCTTAGCATCTTGAAGATGCGTTCACATATGACTGTGGGTTGTGCTATGAAGAGACTGTTATAGTTGAGACGCCCTAAGAAGCTCATCACGTCATTTTTGCTCTTAGGTGGTGGTAACTCCTGAATAGCTTTGACTTTGGACGGATCCTGTTCGATCCCTCGACGACTGACAATGAATCCCAGTAATTTTCCTGCGGGAACCCTGAATACACACATTGCGGGGTTCAATTTCAAATTGTACATCCTTAACCTGTCGAAGAACTTCCTTAAGTCTACTATGTGATTTGCGGCCCTCTTGGATTTGATAATGACGTCGTCCACATATACCTCTATTTCCTTGTGTATCATGGAAGATGGTTGTCATGGATCTCATGTAGGTGTCCCCAGCATTCTTCAAACCGAATGGCATCATCTTGTAACAATATACACCCCATGGTGTAATGAAAGTTGTCTTCTCTGCATCTTATCCATCCATCCAAATCTGGTGATAACCCGCGAAGCAATCTACAAAGGATTGGAGTTCATGCTTCGCGCAATTATCGATCAGGATGTGTATATTTGGTAGTGGTAAGTCTCCCTTGGGACTTGCTCTGTTTAAATCCTGATAGTCAACACATACTCGGACCTTCCCATCCTTCTTTGGAACTGGCACAATGTTAGCTGACCAGGTTAGGTACTCAACCACCCTGAGAACTTTGGCTTTGATTTTCTTGGTAACTTCCTCCTTGCTTTTCAGGCTCATGTCTGTTTTGAACTTTCTGAGTTTCTGTTTAACTGGCAGACACATGGTATTAGTAGGCAACTTGTGAGCCACTATGGAAGTGCTCAAACTGGTCATGTCATCATATGACCATGCGAAGATATCCTCATATTCCTTTAGGAATCAAATGTACTCTTCCTTCTCTGTTGGTGACAAGTGAATGCTGATGCAGGTCTCCTTGATGGTCTCGGCGTCTCCCAAATTTACTGCTTCGGTCTCATCCAGATTGGAATTAGGCTTATTTTCAAAATTTTCAACCTCCCGGATGATTTCCTCGAGTATCTCATCTTCTTCCTCTGAGTCACTATTCTCATGTTGTGTTGCCTCATTACATGTCACAGTAACTAGTTCATCAGGAAAAGTAATAATAACGTTGTGGAAAGAAAAAGTGTAAAGATAGTAGTGAATAATAAAGAGCAAATGCATTTGATTAAATCTTGAAAAATTGTTTAGACAAAGCACGGCTTGATAAATCGAGCATTTATTTTGAAATAAGTAAAGATTAAAACGAAACTACAGGAAATTTTAAATGCCTAAAACGGCTATAGAAGTAAATTTTGCCAAGCAACCTAGGGACTCGGCGGGCTCGAAAAGGTGTGGCGATCCAGTTTCTGAGAACAACTCCCTTTGCCACAGTCTGAATAGTGAGGTCTTCTTCCTTATCCTCCTCCTCCTTAATTATGGCACTGCAGTCCATGTCTTCATCCTCTAAGAACAAATTCTTCAACCCGGCTAGTGCTTCTTCCTCTGCAATCCCCCATATCGTATCAGCTTGATGAAAAGCTTGTTCCAAACGTGGAACTGGCTGCTCAAGATGGTAATATGGTCACGCCATGCAGGCGACCAATCATTGTACTCTTTCCATGTATATTGGTATCCGAGCCCAAAAGTGGTACCATGATTTTTCAGCTGTATTGGTTTGGTGATACTTGGAGGTTCTTTCCCAACACTTTGCCGGGTTCATATTCGGATCATGCTAGTATGCTTTCTATTTTGTTACTCCACCACTTATCCTTCTTGATGACATTGACTCGCTCGATGTGATGATAGGTTTCCCCTCCTAGCCTTCTTCTATGTCCAATGGCCAGGATGGTTTGACTAGTGTAGATGGGGTTACTTCCATCTTCGTGAATGATTACTTCCTGGTTGTTCCATTCAAACTTCACGGCTTGATGTAGTGTGGAAGGCACGGCTCCAGTAGCATGGATCCAGGGTCGGCCCAACAGAAGATTATATGAGGCTGGTATGCTAAGTACTTGGAATTTAATGTCGAACCAAGTTGGCCCCATCTGCAAGCAAAGATTGATTTCCCCGATCGTCTCTCTCTAGGACCCATTGAAAGCCTTCACATTCTTGCTTCCTACCCGTATCTCGTGGAAACCTTTGTCCAACCTCTTCAGAGTATCCAATGGACAAATATTTAGGCTCGAACCCCCATCAACCAGGACCCTGGCGATGAACTTGTCTTCAAATTGCACTGTGATATGCAATGCTCGATTGTGATTCAAACTCTCGGGTGGTAGCTCATCTTCGTGGAAGATAATCTTATGGCTCTCCAGCACTTGCCCAACCATGTTGGCCATTTTTCCACCAGCGATGTTATTGGGTACATAAGCCTCGCTTAGTACTTTCATCAGAGTGTTCTTGTGTGCCTCTGAATTTTGCAATAGTGACAGGATAGATATTTGAGCAGGGACTTTGTTCAGATGGTCAACAACAGAATACTCCTTTGCCTGTACTTTCCTCCATAGGTCATCTGGCCCGGTCTCAATGATAGGCTACCTAGTAGTGGCCTCCTTACTTGAACCTCTCAGGTGTTCAGGTGTATAGACTCTTCCAGTTCTAGTCATCCCTTGTGCAATGTCAGATTCCTCTACCTTGGCTTTCCCTTTTACCGAGCCTCGGCAACATAATCCTAGGGTATTGCTTTTGAGTTAAATGGGGGTGTGGTTGATACTGTCACAGTAAAAGGTGTGACCAATTCTACTTCAAATGGAGCGGAGGTGGCTGCGGGCGGAGCCACTTCCACCTCGAATGGAACTGATGTGGTTACCTCAAAATCAATTGGTGCCTGAGTCTGAACAACAATAGGAGTAAGTGTGACAACAACCTTAAATTCATCGCCTTCTCAAATGAGCCTGATCGACCTCTTGGGGTCCCATTCTTCATTTGTCTCTATCACATTTACACCATCACCTCTGTGATCAGGGAAGGGATTGTCGCGGACATTAGTTGCGACTTCCTTTGCTTGTATGACCTTGTTGTCAATTAGCGTCTGGATTTTATCCTTCAATGTTCGGCACTCAGCAGTGGTGTACCATTTTATATCGGAATGGTATGCACAAGTTTTGTTCGGATTGACCCATTGGGATGGATTTTCTAATGCCACAGTGGAAATAGAAGTGATGTAACCTACGGCTTTTAGCCTTTCATATAGTTGGTCGATGGGCTCAGCAATGGTAGTGTACTATCTGGGTGGCTTGTGGTCAAAGTTGGGTCTTGGTCTTGGATAATTTTGGCGAGCTTGTGGTGATTGGAAGTGGGATGGTTGGGAGTTATAGGTGTGATGGACAGTGGCTGGTTGGGAATATCTAGGAGATGAAGGTTGATATGTGGGTGGTGATGCTTGGTATGTGGATGGAGGTGTTTGATATGTGGGTAGAGGTGTTTGATATGGAGGAGGAGGTGTTTGATAGGTAAGTGGAGATTTTGGGCCCTGGGCCACCATTACTGCCCCAACATCTCTCTTCTTCGATATACCACCTGGTTATAGTGCCTTATTTATGGCTTGCAGTGCCTCGAAGTTCGTTACCATCCCGCTCTTGATTCCTTCTTCGATTCTTTCTCCAAGTTTGATGATGTCAGAGAACTTGTGATTTTCAATAACCATCAACCTCTCATAATATTGTGGATCATGTGCCCTAACGAAGAATTTATTCATCTGTTCTTTGTCCAAAGCAGGCCTGACCTTGGCTGCTTCCGACCTCCAACGAGTAGCGTACTCACGAAAAGTCTCAGTAGGTTTCTTCTTAATATTCTGAATGTAAAAGACATCCAGTGCATTGTGTTGAACCTGAACCGGTCCATGAAATCTGACGCCATACTTACCCAATTGGACCATTTCTTGGGATTTTGGATGATAGACCATGATAAAGCATCCCCAGTAAGGCTCCTTATAAAGAGCTTCATCTGGATCTTTTCATCTTTCCCGACCCTGACAAGCTTGTCACAATAGGTCCTTAGATGAACCCTAGGATCACCTGTACCATTAAACATTTCGAACTTGGGAGGTTTGTAGCCCTCTAGCAGTTCGACACCCGGCTGTATGCACAGATCTTCATAGTTAAAACCTTATATCCCTCTGTTGCCTTCAACACCGTGAACTCGACTTGTTAACTTCTTGAGTTCTTCGGTCATGTTTTTAATGAGCATGTCTTTCTCGGAGGATTCCGGTGTATAGGAGATTGGTTCGGTAGAATGTGGTATAGTTTCCGCATATATGGGGTTGCTTTGATGGGTTCCAGGAACTTGAGTGTACTGATGGTCATTGGTGGAGTTTTGTGGATCGGGAATGGGTTGTGTGTTTACGGAAGTGTGGTAAGTGATGGTTGGTGGGTACTAAATTGGTTGATGATGTTGTGGTGGAGTTGGTATTGGCAGCGGATTGATATTTTAGGGTGGAGTTGCGTATTGATTTGGTGCGGTAGGATTTTGTGACTGCTGGTTTTGTGTGTTATGAGGAGGTATCGGGTTCTTTGTGTTTTGTTGATGGATATCGGTGACATTGAGGGTGAGTGACAAATTTTCCAAGTTGTGAACCTGCTCAAGTTCTCCTTGCAATTCCAATATCTTTTGTTCCAGTCTCAAAACCAGATCATTTGGGGTTGGAGTACTACGACCATCTGAAGTCTCTACATTCTCAATATTCTCCTTTCGGATTCCGCTTAAGTCATCCATCTTTGATTTTCCTCTGCCTTTTGTGTTGCTTGGAGGAGGAGGAGGTGGAGGGCCTCTAGATCTTGTAAGATATGCTGATGAGGCCACTATGAGTGAACCAACCTAAGGGGTTGGGAATAATCAAAAATAAAGAAAAATAAAAAGGTAACAAGTTAGTGAGGATTCTGAAACATTTGCAATATTTACACGTATTGCGGAAATGTGACTTCATATCCTATTTTGGGAACCTCGTTGTGCTTGAGGTAGGCCTAGCGACAAATAAACTTGGAGAACTTTTAATGCCAATAAATGATTCATTTCATAATATAAAATAGACGAATCCCAAAACGACACTAAGATAGTAGTAAAATAAGTCACTACTTGGCACTCGGTTTTATTACATTTTAGGAAAAGTAAGTAAATCTATCCTATTTAGTCCCAGAAGGACCTTTCTCAGATTCGATCTCCCGGACTCCATCATATAGATCCCCTAGCTCGCACAGTCCCTGCAGTAAATAGGCTTTGGCCAGATATCCTCCTTCAGCTCCTTCAACATTCTGGCAATTTTCAATTCTCTTTATGACTTTGCCTTCTAGCTCCACTATTCCTCGCTCATGATATTCCAGTTTCCTGTTGGAAGTGATTGCCATCTCTTTTCACTCCTCGATCAACCTCACATTCCTCTCATGTATTTCCCGGTGCTCATTCTCAGAGTCATGGACCCTCTTGCGCAGCCTGTTGTATTTGACTTGAGCTTCAGCTTCCTCATCTGTGATTCGGTTCCCTCTACCGGTCCCTAGTGTCACCATTCGTTTCAGATTATCTTCCAACCATGCCAAATAGAGAGGCTCGCACCCTGCATGATACTTGTCTGCCTCAACGGTGCTTTTCTCCACAATTATTTTACAGTGCCACATGTGTTGAGCTTGGCAATTGTAAGGGACGTCGTCATCTTGAAAGTCTGCCCTGAAATGACTTATCTTGACAACCCTTGGTACAACTTGTTTTCTGCATGCCTACCTCATAACTCGCATAGGGACATATGAGTATATCCCTCTCAACCCAATCAGCACCAAGTGCGGAGCATCCCTGGATCTGATAATAAACTCGTTTGTTGGGAACCATTCAAACATCCACTGCACCTGTTCATCGGTCAGATTGTCGAAACATTCTACCCATTCTTTGGCATTTTCTAGCTGAGCATATATGTCTGGAATATAAGTCATCTGCTTAGGGTGATGGAAGGCAATATGGTCGTTCCAAGCCCTTCTCGTAAATTTTTGACGACAGCGACCCTTTTGGAAATGCTCCAGCAACCATAACTGCAGCAACAAATTACAACCCTCAAAATGCTTGACCCCTCTTTGACAGTGCTCCAGAGCCCTGTAGATGTCGGCTATGATCATAGGGACTATGGTATATGTATGTCCATTAATCTCTTCCATCAGAGTCTTAGCGATCATAGCCAACCTAGTGTGGATTCTTCCCTTTTTCATTGGGAACACTATCTGGTCTAGAAAGCACACAATGAATATGAATACTCTACGGTGGATTTGACCCGGAGAAGTGAGAGAGATCTCATCATGATAAGTGCGGAAAGACTTGCTATGGCCATACCTCTCGTACAGGTATTTGAAAGGTGTAAGATTCCTTCAAGCACACTAATCGATATTCTTCTTTAGCCCATCATCTTCAAAAATTCCCTGCCCGTACGGTTTTCTGGTACTAATAGCCCGGGGCTGTCCCAAGTCAATCCCGCAAGCCCTCCAATTTCCTCTAGAAACGGTGTCATTTCTATGTCACCGAAACAAAACACAGCTCTTTCACTATCCCAGAATAAAGTGGCAGCCTCGATTAGTTTGTTGTTTGGCTCAATATATAGCAAGGAAGGCAGGTTACCCAGGTATTTTCTCTCATGCTTCTTGTCGCTTAAGGAAAGGTCCTCCCACCAATCTAGCAGCAATGGTGGGATGTTGCTAACCATACCAAATCTGGAAACCTCGTGCCTCATTTTTTGCAAAACAAAAAGGTTAGACTTTACCCCCACCTGACTCGACTATTTATATATTTATGATCAACATATCGGTATTTAGTTCTCAAATTAATGCACAGAACGTGGTTGTGTCTGTTGGGGTTATGGAAAACCTAATGGACTTTGGATAAGTCTTATCTTAAAGATCATTATGTGGACAACATAACTGATCCGACTAGGTTTGACCATGATGCATGCACAATTTTAACTAGAGTAAGGTTTCTATGGGGCTTTAGACTGGTACCCTCAAGCGGACGACTCGAGGGAGAAGGCACGGAACCGTCGATTGCACCACTGATCGACTGGTTTTATCGCAAATAAGCATTTCCGAATTTAAGGGTAGTAAATAGGAAGAGTGCAACCACTCATTAAAGTGTTGCTATAGGAATTGATACGCACAAGTGGAATATGATGTGGAGCATGATTTATGCAGCAGTTAATAACATGTAGCCAAGTATTTTCACGTAGGAAAAATAAATACAGCATTTAAATAATTGAAAGACAGTTACAGGAAAAAGAAACAAAGAGACAAGTCAGTTTCAGAGATAAAGAACCATAAATGCTTAACAAATGGATAGTTAAATTCAAATAAGGGAGTAGGGTATGCGATAAAGCATGCTTGGACTAATTAGTAAAAAGATAAATTTGTTATGGTGAGAGCCTAAGTATATCCCCAGCAAAGTCGTCATGCTGTCGCGCCCCCTTTTTTCCCTCCGCGGAGAGAGGTCCGGGTTTCGACATTCATGGGGTGTGATAACTCCTTTCCTTTTGGGAATTGGGTATTTGAATAGTTCCCACCTAACGGTTTATGGTGCGTTAGGGCACCTAGAGCAATTAACTCTTGGATTGGTTTGCATTACCAGAGATTAGGGTAAGGGCTCAAATGACCTCGAGGGGAAGGTGTTAGGCACCCCTCTTGGTCCACAATTGTGGGTCCCGTTCGAACTTATAGTAACGAATAAGTCCAAATAAATACTTGAAACAAATAACTACAAATGAGGCATGTTTGTATAACTCAAATAATAATAAGACAAAAGTTTTTGGACAAGTTGAATAAAACAAAGTCTTAAACTAAAGGAATTTTTGAAAAGGGGGAGTCCTAGGTTGGTTAGCCTATAGGATCACCCCACACAATGTCCGGTAAATACTCCTCAATGAGGGGCTACACGTTGTGAGCACGTGATTTTTGCTTCACGAAAAAACTACTCCAAAAGAAATCGAAAAATAAAACAAATTGCCTTTGGGTACAATTTTGAGAATTTTGCGTGACATTTTGGATAATTATTTTTTTCTCTGAATGTTTACCTTGTTTTAATTAATTGAAAAATAACAAAATACCTGTTGCATGCATATTTAGGATTTGATTATGCATTTTTGGAATTAATTAAATCATGTCCTATTTTTAAGAATGAAAATCACAAAAATATGAATTTTGGTAGTTTTGTCATTTTATTGTTTAATTGTGTGATTTTATTTTAATATTTGATCTTGTGTGTTAATTATTGTTAAGGGTTAATTAATATCTTCTTAAAATAATCTTGGTTTTACAATTTAATTTAGGAATTTTGGTTTTTAGGAATTAAAAGAAAATGAAAGGAAAAAGAAAAGAGTGAAAATTGGACCAATTTCAATGCAAAAATCAGGCCCAAATCACCCATGAACCAGGTCCAGTTGGCCTGGCCAGAGACGTCTTAAAACGACGTCGTTTGGTCGCTCTTAATCAAGATCATTGGATTAAATCGATCCAACGACTGAGATTTAATCTCCCTTACCCATTCCCGAACCCGACCCGTTACCCGGATGCAGCCAACCCCCCGACTTAAACCAAACGATGTCGTTTCCTATCAGTAAAAGGATCCAGGCCGTTGATCGTGATTGATCCAACGGCCAAGATCAAACGCCCTCTCCCGTATATAACCCTTATTCCTTACCCCACGCCCCCAAAGCCATACCCCCCCACCCCACCTCTTCATCTCTAAGCTTCACAGACCAAACAGATCCCCCGCCTCTTGACACCGTGCACCGCCCACCGAAAATCGCCTCACGGCGGTTCCGGTGGTCCAAACGACCTCATCTTTTCACCACTGATTCCCCTCGACCTACCTATTCCGAATCCCTAACTCTTATCCCTCGAATCCCAGCCGTCTACTTCGAATATTAGATCGAAAATTAGGTCGGAACCCTATCTCGTCCAATAGCCTCCAATTTCACACCACAGCTTCCCCAAGACTTCCTCGTTCCAGTCCCACACTCAGTTTTCTTCGAATCACCCCCGAGCTCCTCGAATCTTAGGTCAAAGGAATCGACCCAAACCCTAATCTGTTCAAATGCCACCAAACTCACACCCTGTGATCTCCTGGACCCCCTCACCATGAATCCCTGATCGACTCTTTTCAAATCATTGTGGGGTAGCTCGGATTCCAGATCGAAGTTAGGCAGGCCAGGTTCCATGAATTTTGAGCCAGAGACTAACTTTAGCCATGCTGTTTTCCTTCGAAAACACATGGTTAAAGTCCGTCTCGGCTTGAAAATGGGAAGAGCCTCGAGTTTTTTTATCGAGTTGTGATTCGGGTAAGTCTTTTACGTCCAGTTTTGATTGTTCATTCTTGCAGTTCCGTTGGTTTACTTTGTCCCTTCCTCTTCTATAAATTGGCATGAATTTCCCATTTGAATTATGGTCAGTAGTCTAAGGTCCAAACTTGGGCCAGTTTGCTAGTTGAATTTGTCAAGAACTGGTTTAATTTGTGTCTGTTTAGTTTGGTCAAGTTCAGGCTACCAATTATTTTGTCGTTGTGATCCCTTAATCAATAATGTTAGCCTGTACAATAGACCTAATGCTTAGGAAATGGTTCGTGATTGTCTCAGCCTAGACTCGTGCTATTAATCAGGTTTCGTTTCATGACACTTGCTTTGCCTCATCTCTAATTGCAGTCTCATATTGATAGTAGTTGGGTTTAGCAAAATTGTTGTGAATTAAAACTTATTCTATAGTGTGTGTGATTCCCTTTGTTTGCAATTCATGTTGTTGATTACCTGCCTAGTTGGTCATCAGGAGGTCTACTAGTCTTTCCAATCTGAAGTTTTGTAATCTGTCCAGTTGAGTTATGAGTCAGTTGTTAGGATTTTGATAGTTTGAACTGGTTATAGCTGAAAGGTTCAATGCAGAGTGAAAGGGATTAGGTAGGACAGTAATTTCAGGGACTTTAGGAGGGTATTTTGGGATTTAAAAAGGGTTGAAAATGGCTTAAGTTGAAAGGGTTGTCGGTAGGGTACTAAAGTACCAATAAACTAATGAATTGTTTAAGTGCTAATGGGGAACAAAACATAATGGTGGGGGAAGTTTTAAAGGGAATGGATTAAGAAATAGGTGTCCATACCTATTTTAATTTAAATAAAGAAAAGACAAGGGTAGTGGGGAACAAGTGAATTAAAAAAGAGAAAAACATGTAGTAGTGGCTGTCAGGGAATATCATGGGCAGAAATACTTTCCTAATTAGCTAAGTGCTCCTTAGAGCTGGAAAATGGGCTGAGGTTTGGGTATAAAAAGGGATCTGGACAGAACTAGAAGGACCTTTTTGGAGTTTGGTCTGGCTTTCTTTTTGGGCAGACTGTAGAAGAAAAAGGATTCGGGAAATCTTAAGGGTTTGAACATTCTGAAAACTGGAAGCGAGTTTTAAGAGCTAGTCTAGTTCAACTAGTGTTATCCCATTGAAACTAAAAAGATTTCCAGATTTAACTGTGGGATTGTATTTTCGAGTTTTTCTTGACTACTGAGTTCCAGGGGTGTTTCTGCTTGTGTTTTTTACTGATATTTGGTTGTTGTCAAGCTGTTTGGGGTCAGTTACTGATTGTTTGTGTTGTTGTTGGTATTGCTGGGAATTTTAACTGGTTTTCCTGAGTCACTGCTGGTTATTTTTTGGTGCATTGTTGTTGTGAACTGCTATTGTCTTGCTACTACTGCTGCTGATCCTCTTCTTCCTCTTCTTTTATTGTCAATACCAGGTACACATTTGTATATCCTTGACTATTGGAATGAAATGAAGCATGATCCGAGTCTCTGTGCTGCCTGATTGTTGATAGCTACTGCCTAGTCGTTATTTCTGATGGTTTTGAGTTGTATTGGATAGGGATTTGTTTAGTTAGAATTATCTTCAGTTAATGTAAACTGTTGCCTGAAAATTGAACTAATAAACCCTACGCCTAGTTTGTTCACGTGGTTGTTAGTTTAGTGTTAGTGTATTTATATTCATGTGCGTGATGGAAACAGTGAACTATTAGTTGGATATTTGCCCTTTAGCCATGCTATAGTATAATCTCAATTGACATAGTTTATTTTTTGAAAAACAGAATTGAAGTAGAATAGGGAAGTAGATTTAGAGTACTGGAAATATCTGATGAATGTTAGAGCATGAGCTGTTAGTTGTCAACTTAATTTCTCATGTATATCAATCCGAATCAACTTCAATTTACTGCAGTTTACTTCAGTCTATCTTACACGCCTAAGTTTGCATTTAGTAGAATTGAACAACTTGAATGGAATTCAATTGAACAGTATCTTCTCGTTTGGTATAACCGCTGAAATTGCTAAGTTGTTGGAGCAAATAATAAAAGCTGGGCCATTATACGCATGTAATTAATTATGACTTTTCTTTATCTTTAGAGACAAAATAAATAGAGAATCATAGTCGCTTTAGGATATCCTTAAAATGGACGAGACGAGCCTCGCCAAAAAAACGCAAATTGTGGGGCCCTCAATAGATGGTTATTTTAATTGCTTAAATTTCGAGACAGACCGTTTAGCGAATTACACGGACTTCTCAAAATAATAATGCGTTAGCATCTTTAGGCGGGTTTTTAATAATATCTCCCTAAACTCGGGTGCACATTTATGTGACTCAAATCCAAATCTCAACAAAGTTAGAACGTGTCAAAAACTGCGGTTACATTTATGTGACGCAGTACGAGATGCATTTTCACGACGTTGCAATTCTCTTTTAGAATAATAAATAATAAAAGCGGTTAAGAGTTGAAATTTGCGCACATGTTCATAATTGTTAAAATCAGATAATTTAAGCCAGATAAAACAGTAGAGCGACCGTGATAGAACCACGGAACTCGGGAATGCCTAACACCTTCTCCCAGGTTAACAGAATTCCTTATCCGGATTTCTGGTTCGCAGACTGTAATACAGAGTCATTCTTTTCCTCGATTCGGGATTAAATCGGTGACTTGGGTCACCACAAATCTCCCAAGTGGCGACTCTGGTCCTTTAATAATAAATCTCGTTTCGATTGTCCTTTAATTAGAAAAACTCCTCTGCGTGCGCGGGTGAAAAAGGATGTGTGACAGCTCTGGCGACTCTGCTGGGGAGTGACCCAGAATCTCTGGTTCAGGGTTCAAAATTCGAGCTTAGATGAATTGTCATATTTGGCTGTATTTATTATCCGATTTTATCACATGTTTTGTCCTAATGTGCTAAATGTTGCTTTTACCGCTTTGATATATCTGAACTGTATATAAACTGCTACAAAATCCCTCTCTTCTATCTCTTGAGGAGTGCACACTGGTCATGACTTCTTTCTGTTAGTGTCATATCCCGAAATAGAACGAGGATTCGGAGGAGTTGCAAACCCGGATGATTTTTTGGTTACCGGTACGCAGTTCCCATCCTCGGATCGAGTTGTCCGCTCGGGTAAGCCAGGTCAAGGACAAACACCCAGGATAAATCTAGTATAACAAAACCTCATGTCGGATCCCTAGTAGGAACGCTTATTTGCATCATGTGCACTTGACTTAGGGGACTCAACACAGGGGTTGAGTCCATCTAGGACAAGCGACCTGAAATGAAAAAGACCATCCTGCTGCATCCTGTTTGTTTTACGCATTTATTTGTTGCAGACATGCATGTTGACCGGCTTCTGAAAATACTGGAATATCGGAAAAAGAGAAAAAGAAAATGGCAGTATAGAGAGATAATTACCTTTAAAAATGTTGGGAAAATGAAAAAAATGTTTTTGGTGTAATTTATTTAAACAAGTCTTCTTTTCAGAATTAGGTTATTTTCGTTGTCTGAACTGCGCTGGTTTGATACCGGATGTGAGATACGTAGGCAACCCTCATCGGGTCCAACCTCCCTTTTTGCAAAAATAGCCAAAAATGTCAAAATTTCAAATCTTTCGTCATAAATAGGTCGGGTGATTCCATTCTTGTAAAAATAGCCGAATGTCCCTAAAAAGACGCCGGAAGGCTGTTTTTGCGAGAACAACCATTGTTGGTCATTTTCAAGGTTTTTGTCTGGTTGGTATAACACAACCTTTAAATCTTCTTCGAAGTGCTGAAAGGCTGTATTGACAAGACTGGAGTTTTATTTAAATGTGTGTCAATTTTAGTTTATTCTTTCTTTGAGTCCAATGAGTCTTAATCACCCTAAACAAATATGCAGAATGAGCACGGGTCCAAGTTTGCCATTAACAGTTAGGAGTAAGATCCCTTTGGAGTTGCGCTTGTGGTGGGAGGATTTGGAAAAGTCAGAGCGAGATAAGATCAAACTACATCTGGGAGGTCTCACCAGTTTGTTGAACGTCAGACCCAGATGTGACATCATAAAAGCTTTCGTTACATTTTGGGACCCGGCCCACAGCGTATTTCACTTCTCAGATTTTGAACTCACCCCAACCTTAGAAGAGGTAGCAGGTTATCTAGACCTTACTGAGGGGCTAAGGCACAAATATTTGATCGCTCCAAGAGCCGTCAATTCCCACAAGTTCATGGATCTACTGAAGATAAGCAAGGGAGTCCCGTACTCTGAGTTGGATAGGGGTTTTTCTACTCTGCAGTTCATATACCAGAGGTACGGGCACATAGGAGGGTTAGACGATCTGGAAAATGGGGTTTGCAGCAGAGGGAACCGGACAAAATGGGATGAACATAGGCAGTTCGCCTTCATGGTAGCGTTCTTGGGCATTGTGGTGTTTCCTCGAAAAGACAAAAATATCGATTTGAAGGTGGATGGAGTCGTCAAGGTCCTAATTACCAACAACAAAAGCACGCTTGCCCCTATGATAGTGTCCGAGATATACCGAGCTCTCATAGCCTGTAAAGCCGGGGCAGATTTTTTTGAAGGATGCAATTTGTTATTGCAGATGTGGATGATCAAGCACTTGTGTCATCATCCTCAGTATATGAGCTATAGATCTACAAACGAAGGCTGCATTGAAGGATATAACACGAGGGTTTCAGGGCTCAAATTGCCAGAAGGGTCTGAAGACTGGGTATCTTGCCTTCGCTCCATCACTGCAGCACAAATAGGGTGGACCTTGGGTTGGCTTCCTGTTGAAGAAATTGTGTATATGCCCGCCACAGGGCCTTACTTCCTCTTAATGGGACTCCAAGGTATTCAACCTTATGCGCCCTACCGGGTAATGATATAGTTAGGGAGGTGTCAGGTGGTACACCCAGATGAAGATCTCAGTGTTTATACAGTCGAGATAAGCGCCGACGGCCAATTTCATGAAGAAACTGTCCGTTATATATGGAATGAATGCCAGTATTTGACGGTAAACACTCGAGTGCGCAACCTATCCAGAGGCGAAGTCTCACCGGCTTATCTTGCCTGGTACAGAAAGAAGGGCATTATAAGAGACGAACCAGAACGGCCAACCGAAAAACCTCACATTCAAGAGTTCGTTGAGGCATCACAAAAACCGTGGGACTGGTTGCCAAAGAGCGCGAATACCGGGCCGAAGTAGGCAAGCTGAGGCAACAGATTAGAGACCTGGAATTTGAAAATAGTCTGCAAGTTGATGCCGACTGGGGAGAAAAGAGTAAATTGGTCCAAGCTGAAAGCCCAAATCCGACAAATGAGGAGAGATGCTGACAAACAACAAAGGAGTCGGTCGGATGAGCGGTTAATAAAAGGGTTGAAAAAGGAGATCGGTGAGTGCCGGGATGATTTGAAGAAATCTGAGGATACCATGGCAAAACTCCGGGCACAATGGGCAAAGAGAACGAAAGAGCGCACACAGTACTTACAGCAAGCAAGGAAAGATCATGAAAAGACCATTGTCGGTCTAAAAAGGAAGGTGACCACCCTAGAGAGAGAGGCGGCTAAACAAGCCAAAGCTTTTGAAACCAAGAGTAAACACTGCTATAATCTGATAGCCTCGATGGAAGATGAAATACAGCAATTACGGAAACAACATCTGCATGATTCTCGGGTTTTGAAGGCTAGAGGGGATCAGATAGAACGCCTACTCCTAGGGAAAGACCGAACCAGGAACAAGATTCTGACTATTGCTCGTGCTATTACCAGGAAATGTCGGGAGTGTGAAAACATGACCCGTACTACCTTCTTCTCGGCGGTGATGATATTTGTGAAGCAAATCATGTATGAATTGGAATAGCTAGAAAGGAACCTTACACCTAAACCCGCAGCGAGGCCGAATGACGCCCTGCGGGCGCCCAAATTTAAAACTTTAATGTGTTCATAGTTTGAATCTGCATTTTCTTTTTCTTAGAGTCTGTTGCCCGTTAGAGTCTGTCTTTATTTCGCATCAGAGTATGTCAGTAGTTATTGAGTTCGTACTTGGTTTGGTTTCGAGTCTGTTATTTTCCTTTCCAAAAAAGCGTCTGGTTTGTAATAGAATGTTTATTAATGAAAAATCGAAAATTTCCAAAAATTATCTTTTTGCTTTTCGCACTTATAGGGCAGAACTATGCCCGGTCTGATTCATGCAGGGACATGATACGTAGGCAATCCACATAAGATTCGACCACCACTAAAAAGAAAAAGAGAAAAGGCATAGTGAATAAAATAGAGGAAAAGAAATAAATAAAAAGAGAGATAAAGAAAGTTTCAGAAACACTTAAACGAGGCACAAACAAAGTAAGCCGGAATGACGTGTACGGTGGAAGCAAAGACATGTTAGAAATGGTTAAACTGCCTAGGAACATTGCATCCCCCAACGTGAAATTGCAATATGTGTTAAGCTCTAACGCTAACAACTTTGTTGTTTATACTAGAGATTTCGAACCAGTTAGTTTGTTAGAACGTTCTGGCAGATTACCATTACCAAACAAGATCCAAAGGGCCCGTACTAAAAAGCATGACTAGTTCAGACCAAAGTGTCGAGGATGAAAGGACGGAGAATCAAATACTGAAGGAGGAAATGGATAAGATGAGACAGGAGATGAAAGAAATGCAGCTGACCTTAGCTAGGGTACAAAAGGTGTCTAGCCCTCCCGTTACTCCCACTCTTCCACCAGGACACACACTGGAATACCCTCCCCCCGGTCCTTCGACAAGCTTCCCCAGTCACCAATACTATCAGAGAAGAAATGCATATGATCCCCAAGCTTCACCACCCAATCAGAACCCTTCTCCACCAAATGTTCCTATTTTCGTGGCACCCCCACCAGCCACGCTGCAAAGATCATCTAGTGAGCCGTTGTTTCAGGCTCACAATAACCAATATTACCCCCCTGAACCAACCTTCAAAGCACCTGAGCCTCACACTAATAATACTCACTTTGAGATCCCGGTAGAGACTGAAAAGCCGGCTAAGAGCCCAGAGCAAGACGAAGTGCTTCGAAAGTTTAACAGCCTAGAGCAGTCCTTTAGGAATATCCATGTGTTAGGCAACCAAGTCAGTGTGGCCTTCAAAGATCTATTCTCATTCCCCGACATTCAACTGCCGGCAGGGTTTAAGATGCCAAAGTTTGATCTATACGAGGGGCACGGTGATCCAATGGCCCATCTGCGAGGTTTTTGCAGTAAGATGAGAGGGGCCGGGGGAAAAGATAAGTTGCTGATAGCTCATTTTTGTCAAAGTCTAAGTGGGTCTGCACTGGAATGGTACACAAAACAGGATCCTAGCAGGTGGTACACCTGGGACGATCTGGCACAAGCATTTGCAGGCCACTTCCAGTACAACCTTGAGATCGTCCCTGACCGTCTCACATTGCTAAAACTTGAGAAGAATCCTAGGGAAAGCTTCCGAGAATTTGGGTTCCGCTGGAGAGAGCAGGCGGCAAGAGTTGATCCTCCGATGAGAGAGGGGAAAATGGTGGACTACTTTCTGCAGACTCTGGAGCCAACTTACTTCGGTCACCTGGTAACGTCAGTTGGCAAATCTTTTAACGAAGTAGTAAAGATGGGCGGTATGATCGAAGAGGGACTTAGGTCCAACAAAATCCTGAGCTATTCGGCGATTAAAGCAACCACTCAGGCCATCCAGAGCGGCACGGGAGGTGCGCTCGAAAAGAAGAAAAGGGAAGATGTCGCAACAGTCGAGGCAGGTACTTGGTCCAGATCTAGAGGTCTCCCCCCCCCCTCACTACCAACCTACCCCATCAATCAAATTACCCGCACATTCCATACGGCCCTCCACATCCCTACTACCCACCACAAGAGCCACATTTCTCTGTCCATCACACCCAAACTTACACCCAGCCTCCGGTTCGCCCGCAATGGCGTGCGGTGGCTCCCCAAAATACATATCCACCTCCACAAAACACATATCCACCTCCACAAAATACATATCCACCTCCACAAAACACATATCCACCACCAAGGGCCTACAGGAATCCTTCGGGACCAGGTTTCCGTGGGAATCAGACTTTCAGGAATGAAAGGGTGCAGAGGCAGAGAACATTCACTCTGCTGGGAGAAACCTATACTACTTTGTTCCACAAATTGAGGAAGTTAGGCCTATTGAGTCCTGTGGAGCCCAAATTGCCAAATCCCCTTCCCAAAAATCTGGACCACTCGGTAAGCTATGAATATTGTTTGGGGGCTCCCGCGCATGATACTGAGAAATGTTGGAAGTTGAAGACTGTCGTACAAGATCTTATTGACACAAATAGGATCGAGGTCCAGGAGTCAGAGGCACCTAACATCAATTAGAACCCGTTGTCGGCACACCATGAAGCCCACATGATCGAACTAGTGCACGAAGGATGGAAGCTCAAGAAGCCCTCACAAACGGTAATGATGATCCGTGCCAGTCCGAAAGAAAAGTTAATCAGTGGAAAGGCGGTAGTACAGTCGGAAAGGGTAGAAGGAAAGCCAGTGGTGGTGATGGGGAAGAGTTCGCCTGATGTTGCCAAGAATACAGAGCTGGTCAAAGTAATGGTGCAAGGGATATCAAGCAAGCCAGTAGCCATGAAGGGGGCATGCACAGGACCAGTTGTTATCAGGTCAGTAATGCAGTTGCCGATAATCAGCGAGAAAGCTGTGCCATGGAGCTACAGTCAAGTAATGGTAATACATAAGGGGAAGGAAGTTGTGGAGGAAATATGTGAGGCACAGGGGTTAACTCATTCGGGAAGGTGTTTTTCTCCCGCAGAGTTAAGAAGGGCCAATCCAGTAGCGACAAAAAATCCAGTTACCGAGGAAGAGGCAGAAGAATTTTTAAAGAAAATGAAGGCACAAGATTACTCCATTGTGGAGCAGTTGAGGAAGACCCCAGCACAGATCTCATTGTTATCATTGTTGATCCATTCAGACGAGCACCGCCGAGTATTGATGAAAATTCTGAATGAAGCCCATGTTCTGAATAAGATCTTTGTGAACCATCTGGAGAAAATAGCAAACAAGATTTTCGAGGCCAACAGGGTCACTTTTTCAGACGACGAGTTGCCTGTGGAGGGTACAGAACATAATAGAGCCCTTTACCTAACCGTGAAGTATGAAGACTCGATAGTCACTCGAGTACTGATTGATAATGGGTCCAGTGCCAATATCTGTCCTTTGTCCATATTGAACAAACTGAAGGTCGATGGTGATAGGATTCACAAGAACAACATCTATGTTCGAGGGTTTGATGGTAGTGGTACAGACACAGTGGGTGAAATCATACTTGAATTAACAATTGGTCCAGTCGAGTGCACCATGGAGTTTCAAGTGTTAGACGTGGCAGTGTCATATAATCTTCTGTTGGGGCGACCCTGGATCCACGCCACCAAAGCAGTGCCTTCTACATTATATCAGATGGTCAAATTCGAGTGGGATAGGCAAGAGATTGTAGTACATGGGGAAGACAATACAAGCGCCGTAAGTGATGCCATTGTACCCTTCATAGAGACTGACAATGACAAGGGGCCATGGGTTTACCAGCTTTTTGATACGGTTTCAGTGGACAAAGTTTCCGAAGGTGAAAGCATCCCACTTCCCAAAATAGCAGCTGCAACTGTCATGGTAGCCTCAGAGATGTTGAAGAACGTGTTTGTGCCAGGCAAAGGTTTAGGGGTTGATCTTCAGGGTATTGTTCAGCCAGTTTCTTTGCCCAAAAATTTGGATACCTTTGGGTTGGGGTTCAAGCCTACGGCAGCAGATGTAAGGCGGGCCCGAAAGTTGAAGAAGAAAATTTGGGTTCTTCCCAAGACAATTCCACGTCTTTCCAGGTCCTTTGTCAGAGCAGATATCATAAGGTTGTCAGTCCCCAAAATTCTCGGACCTCTGATTGGGTCAGATGGAGATTTGAATCAGGGTTTTGAAAGGTTGTTCGCCGACGTCAACATGATAGAAGCTGGAGATGGTTCCAGTAGGGCGGATATACAGTTTGGGGGGTCTAGGGCCAATATCAACAATTGGACAGCTACTCTTCTTCCTACCCGAAGGGAGTCTTGGTAGTAGGCTCTGGATTTTCTTTCTTGTTTTCTGGATTATTTTAGAGTTGTAATCCAGTTTTGTTTTATTCGACAAAGTGTGAAACTCTGTTATCCCGCATTTTAATAAAGTGAAAGTTTTCTCTCTTTATTTTGTTTTAATTATGTTTTCTTCTTTTCTCTTTCTGAACAGTTCTCTTTATACTGGTTCTAATGACATGGCATGCACAATGGATCTTCAACCTAGTCTAAAAAATCAATCTGATTCCGAACTAATTGTACAAGAGGTCGATTATGATGATGAATCGGAATACGATGAGGATGAAGCCTTTGAAGAGATAAACAGATAATTAAGCCAGCTCGAAGAGAAACCCAAGCCCAATTTGAACGACACTGAAGCTATCAATTTAGGGGATGCAGACGATGTCAGGGAAACCAAAATAAGCATCCACATTGCATCGAATATCAGGGAAGAACTAATCAAAGCACTTATTGAGTTCAAAGACGTTTTTGCATGGTCGTATGATGACATGCCGAGGTTAAGCACGGATTTAGTGGTTCACAAATTGCCCATTAACCCGGTATGCCCTCCCGTCAAGCAGAAATTGAGGAAGTTCAAAACAGACATGAGTGTGAAGATTAAAGAGGAAGTAACCAAGCAGCTGCAAACAAAGGTTATTCTGGTCACTCGATATCCCGATTGGTTGGCTAATGTGGTGCCAGTGCCGAAGAAAGATGGGAAGATCAGGGTGTGTGTCGATTACCATAATCTGAATAGGGAAAGCCCAAAGGATAACTTTCCATTACCCAACATCCATATCTTGATTGATAATTGTGCCGGACGTGAGATCGGGTCTTTTGTGGATTGCTATGCTGGGTATCATCAGATTCTAATGGATGAAGAAGATGCGGAAAAGACGACTTTCATTACGCCGTGGGGGACTTATTGCTATCGGGTAATGCTATTTGGTTTGAATAATGCTGGGGCAACGTACATGAGAGCAATGACTACTGTGTTTCATGACATGATACACAAAGAGATTGAGGTATACGTGGACGATGTGATCATAAAATCCAAGCATCAGGAAGACCACGTAGCAGACCTAAGGAAGTTTTTCCAAAGACATCGAAGGTACAATATTAAGCTCAACCCGGCCAAATGTGTGTTTGGTGTTCTATCTAGAAAGCTGTTGGGATTCATCGTCAGTCGGCGAGGCATTGAGTTGGACCCGTCAAAGATCAAATACATCCAAGATTTGCCACCGCTGAAGAACAAGACAGAAGTAATGAGTCTGTTTGGAAGGTTGAATTATATCAGCAGGTTTATTGCTCAACTCACATCAAATTGTGAACCCATTTTTTGGCTACTGAAGAAAGATGTTGCGGTAGAATGGACGACGGAGTGTCAGGAAGCATTCGACCAAATCAAGGGATACTTATCAAATCCACCTGTGTTGGTTCCACCTGATCCGGGAAGACCATTAATTCCTTATCTAACGATCCTGGAGAATTCGTTTGGCTGCGTACTGTGGCAACACGACATTACAGGAAGGAAGGAGCAAGCCATCTATTATCTCAGCAAGAAGTTTACAGGCTATGAGGTTAAGTACACTCAACTCGAGAAGACATGTTGCTCCCTAACTTGGGTGGCCCAGAAATTGAAGCATTATCTGTCATCATATACTACTTATCTCATTTCACGCTTGGATCCACTGAAGTATATTTTCCAGAAGCCTATGCCCACAGGGAGATTGGCGAAATGGCAGATACTACTCACAGAATTAAACATCGTCTATGTGACGAGGACGGCCATGAAGGCCCAAGCATTGGCTGATCACTTGGCCAAGAATCCTGTTGATGAAGAATACGAGTCCTTGAGGACGTATTTTCCTGATGAAGAAGTGATGCATACAGATGAGTTGGAAATGACCAAGGAACCAGGATGGAAGCTTTTTTTTTATGGAGCCGCAAATGCGAAGGGAGTTGGAATAGGAGCGGTACTTATTTCTGAAACAGGATATCATTATCCTGCTACGGCTCAGCTGCATTTCTATTGTACCAACAACATGGCTGAATATGAGGCATGCATTTTGGGTCTACGGCTAGCTGCAGATATGGATGTCCAGGACATCTTGGTCTTGGGAAACTCGGACCTCCTGGTGCATCAGATTCAGGGTGAATGGGAAACAAGGGATTTGAAGCTCATACCATATCGACAATGTTTGCACGATTTGAGCAAGCAATTTCGATCAGTGGGGTTCAGACACATCCCAAGAGTTCATAATGAGGTTGTCGATGCTTTGGCCACCTTAGCATCGATGTTGCACCACCCAGATAAAATTCATGTTGACCCGTTGCATATTCAGGTTCGTGATCAGCATGCTTACTGCAACATGATAGAGGAAAAAATGGATGGCGAGCCATGGTTTTATGATGTCAAGGAATACTTCAGGATGGGGATATACCCGGAGCAGGCCACCGGAGATCAAAAGAGAGTCATTCGGCGATTGGAAAATGGATTTTTCCTCAGTGGAGGAGTGTTGTACAAAAGAACACCAGATTTTGGATTGCTGAGATGTATAGATGCTAGTCAAGCCATGACAGTTATGACAGAGGTACATGCTGGAGTTTGTGGGCCACATATGAGCGGATATGTATTGGCGAAGAAGATTCTTCGAGCAGGGTACTATTGGCTCACTATGGAGCATGATTGTATCAGTTTCGCGTGGAAGTGCCATCAGTGTCAGATACACCGAGATCTGATTCATTCTCCGCCGACAGAATTGCATACAATGTCAGCACCATGGCCATTTGTTGCCTGGGGCATGGATGTCATTGGACCTATTGAGCCGGCAGCTACCAACGGTCATAGGTTCATTCTGGTGACCATCGATTATTTCACTAAGTAGGTTGAAGCTAAAACTTTCAAGTCAGTAACCAAGAAAGTAGTGGTCGATTTTGTTCACTCACATATCATCTGTCGATTTGGAATCCCGAAGGTGATCATCACAGATAACGGTGCTAATCTTAACAGCAATTTGATGAAAAAGGTATGTCAACAGTTTAAGATTACACACCACAATTCCATCCCATATCGTCCCAAGGCGAATGGAGCAGTTGAGGCAGCCAACAAAAACATAAAGAAGATACTTCGGAAAATGGTAGAAGGTTCGAGGCAATGGCATGAAAAATTACCATTTACGTTGCTGGGTTAACACACTACTGTTCGTACTTCAGTAGGAGCAACTCCTTATTTGTTGGTATATGGAACTGAAACAGTAATACCGGCGGAAGTTGAAATTCCATCCCTTCGGATTGTCGCTAAAGCTGAGATTGATGATGACGAGTGGGTCAAAACTCGTATGGAGCATTTGAACTTGATTGATGAAAAAAGATTGGCAGTTGTGTGTCATGGCCAGTTATATCAAAGGAGAATGGCAAGAGCATACAACAAAAAGGTGTGTCCCCGGAAGTTTGAAGTGGGCCAGCAAGTGCTGAAACGCATCCTCCCACATCAGGCGGAGGCAAAGGGCAAGTTTGCCCCGAATTGGCAAGGGTCATTCATTGTAACCCGAGTGTTGTCCAATGGCGCTTTATGTTTAACAGATATCGAAGGGAAATGCGTCAACATGGCTATCAATTCTGACGCAATTAAGAGATATTATGTATGATTTATTTTAATTGTAATTGTTGTTTGTTTGCACTTGGCATGGTTTCGGAGAATGAAATGACGGAGGCAATTTGTTCTTACATCCAAACACTTCAACCTTTGATTCCCCTTTTGAGCCTTATTTATTCTTTCATACCCCTCTTTTGGAATCAGTAATGAAAATGAAAGAAAAAGAGAAGAGAAAAATAATGATAATAAAGACAAAAAGAAAATTCACAAGAAAAACAAA
The DNA here is from genome assembly GCF_000393655.2 of Nicotiana sylvestris. NCBI lineage: Eukaryota > Viridiplantae > Streptophyta > Magnoliopsida > Solanales > Solanaceae > Nicotiana > Nicotiana sylvestris. The sequence goes on from NC_091064.1 coordinate 214,465,615, forward strand.
GGAATTGGGAACTACGTTTGACCTAATTCCTCAAAGAAGGATACGTAGGCACCTCACGGCTCGGTCATAGTGTAACAAAATAATAATAATAATAATAATAATAATAATAATAATAATAATAATAATAATAATAATAATAATAATAATAATAATAATAATTAAAAAAAATCCCCAAGCAAGAAACTGGGGCAGAAGTTGTGTTTGTAATTTTGGGTAGGAAGTTTGATTCCAAGAGTTGTAATGTTTTACCCATAAAAATTATTTTGAACCTTGTACCCTTTTTCTTTTAGCCATACACAAAAACCCATATTGATGTCCAAAAAAGACCTCCCGATCAGTATCCGAGAAGTGCCAAGTCATGCAAATGGAAGTCGGGAATAACACTCTGATCCCCAGCAGAGAAGAGGATCATAAGATGGAAATGAATTGGTAGCCGAAAGAATCCCCAGCAGAGAGAGTCATATCGGTAACACTCCGATCCCTAGCTGGAAAAAATAAAATAAAATGAGAGAGTCTTATCGGTGAAAACCTCCATAAGCACCATAAGGCGACGTAAGTTGAGAGAAATAAAACGAGGGAGTCTTATCGGTGAAAACCTTCACAGGCACCATAAGGCAACGGGAGTTGATAGAAATGAGAGAGTCTTATTAGTGAAAACCCCTCGAAGGGCACTATGAGGCGACAAGACAAGATTGGCGGAAAGGATCCGCATTTGGCAAAGAGTTGAATGCCTGTTTATCCCAGCAAGATTGAGGCCATCCGAAAGATTGATGGATACAAGTATACTGGGTTGATTAATCCGAAATGCACGACATGATCGTTGGGATCGGTTATATCATTCAGATAAGTTCTTTTCTTTCTTTTTCCCCAGCATTTGTTCAGAAAGACTTCTTCTTTTTCTATCTTTTGAAATTATCACTTTTTCATTTCCTGGTTTAAAGACTTTATCTCCCCAGCAGTTTGTTTTTGAAAAGGATTTTCAGAGCTTATTACCAGTGCCAAGATGGTGCAAAAACACAATATGGATAGGACGGGCCAAAGATAAGGCGACAAAGCGAAAAGAAGTTTGTCGCAAGACCAAATGATGAATGGGTCTAGATTCCAAGAGGACCGAATTTCCAGGGGAAGTTGGAGAAAAATAGAAAAAACAACATTTGAAAAGTTATGGATCAAATTCCAAGAGGATCCCCGGTTGATGTGCGAGATGCAGGAACAACTCCGACAGATTATCGACCAAGCTCTACGATGGTCGGACAACACAGAGCGGGGAAGGAAGAGAAAAGAAAAACCATCCCCAGCAGGAATATCATCCCCAGCAAATAATATCATCCCCAGCAAGTTTTGTAATAAAAGGCAAAGCTTGGATGATTTGAAGCAGGGACAGGAAATGTTATAGATGATGAAAAGACATCATGATAACAAGAAAAATTGTCAAACTGGAGCAGAAAGTTTTCTTTCATTTTGAAAATTTTCTAGAAGTCTGGTACCCACTTGAGGAAGAAGCAGGATAACACAAGTTTTGGGAAAAATGATATCCCCAGCAGTCTTCGGAAGAAGTCCAAACAAGTCTTATGGGAAATAGCTCCAGTGGAAGGAAAGCACCAGCTTTAAAGGAAGTAGTCTTTGAAGAAGGAAAATAACATATTTGTGAATAAAACACCAGTGTTATCCCCAGCAGTTTTTAGAGGAATGAAACACCAGTTTTGAGGGAAGCAGTTCTGAAAGAAGATATTTCAAGTTAGAAGGAAAATGGTCTAGGAGGCAGGAAGGAGCAACAGCAATAAAACGCATTTTTTAAGAAGTTGAAGTCAGGAGCCCTCCTGGAGAATGGAGGTATTATCTTTTAGTTGTTAATTGAAGTCAGGAGCCCGCCTGAAAAATGGAGGTGTTATATTTCTTGAGAAGGTTGAAGTCAGGAGCCCGCCTGGAGAATGGAGGTGTTATGTCTTTAAGGAATAGTCGAAGTCAGGAGCCCGCCTGTGGAATGGAGGTTGTTAAATTTTAAGTTGAAAAGGTTAGGAGCCCGCCTGTAGAACGGAGGTTGTTATAATTTTAAGTCGAAGTCAGGAGCCCTCCTGGAGAATAGAGGTGGTATATTTTTAAGAAGTCATTGAAGTCAGGAGCCCGCCTGGAGAATGGAGGTCGTATTATCTTTTAAAGTCAAGTTAGAGTGAGGAGCCCGCCTGTAAAACGGAGGTTGTTTTAAGTCAAAGAAGTCAGGAGCCCGTCTGTAGAATGGAGGTTGTTAAATTTTAAGTTGATGAAGTCAGGAGCCCGCCTGTAGAATGGAGGATGTTAAATTTCAAGTTGCTGTTGAAGTCAGGAGCCCGCCTGGAGAATGGAGGTATTACATTTTGAGTTGTAGTTAAAGTCAGGAGCCCGCCTGTAGAACGGAGGTTGTTACAATTTCAAGTTGAAGTCAGGAGCCCGCCTGTAGAACGGAAATTGTTATAATTTTAAGTCGAATAAGTCAGGAGCCCGCCTGAAGAATGGAGGTTGTTATCATTGCAAGTTGCAGACGAAATCAGGAGCCCGCTTGAAGAATGGAGGTATTATATTTTTAAGAAGTAGCTGAAGTCAGGAGCCCGCCTGTAGAACGGAGGTTGTTATATTTAAAGATAAAGAAGTCAGGAGCCCGCCTGTAGAACAGAGGTTGTTATATTTTAAGTTGAAGAAGTCAAGAGCCCGCCTGTTAGAACGGAGGTTGTTATATTTGAAGTTGATGAAGTCAGGAACCCGCCTGGAGAATGGAGGCTGCATTATCTTTAAATTGCTATTGAAGTCAGGAACCCGCCTGGAGAATGGAGGCGGTATTATCTTTTTTAAGAGTCAAGTTGGAGTCAGGAGCCCGCCTGTAGAACAGAGGAATAAATTTCAAGATTGAGGTCAGGATCCCGCCTGTAGAACGGAGGTTGTTAAATTTTAAAGTTGTTGCATTTAGGAGCCCGCCTGGAGAATGGAGGTTGTTATATTTGAAGTTGATGAAGTCAGGAGCCCGCCTGCAGAACAGAGGAATACATTTCAAGACCAAATCAGAGGTCAGAAATGCGGAGGATTACAACAAAATACCCCCAGCATGAATCCCATCGCAGAAATCAGAAGGGAGACTACAAGAGCAAGTTGAAAATAGATAAGATGTTGTAATCCCCAGTTTAGTCTAGCTTCTTGTTTTCTTTTGGCCCGGTGTAATAAGGAGGTCGGAAAGCAGTAGTAACAGCATGCAACAGCAGTAACAGCAACATTGCAGTCCCATGGTAGTCCCAGCTACCAAAACTTCTCGAACTACATTAACCTGATTCCCTTCTAGCCAGGGATATGTAGGAAACCTTTGAAGCAAAGGTTTGGTTAAATCTTTTCAAAAATGCTTCAGACGGAGTATTCCAACGGGCAAAAATCGCTCGTATCCGCTCACTTTATCTTTGCACGAAAACTCTTTGTGTTTTCGAACAAAGAGGGGCAGCTGTGAGCATGTGATTTTTGCTTCAAGAAAACTGCTCCAAAAGAAATCAAAAAATAAAACAAATTGCCTTTTAGTACAATTTTGAGAATTTTGTGTGACATTTTGGATAATTATTTTTGTCTGTGAATGTTTACCTTGTTTTAATTAATTGAAAAATACCAAAATACCTTTTGCATGCATATTTAGGATTTGATTATGCATTTTTGGAATTAATTAAACCATGTCCTATTTTTAAGAATGAAAATCACAAAAATATGAATTTTGGTAGTTTTGTCATTTTTATTGTTTAATTGTGTGATTTTATTTTAATATTTGATCTTGTGTGTTAATTATTGTTAAGGGTTAATTAATATCTTCTTAAAATAATCTTGGTTTTACAATTGAATTTAGAAATTTTGGTTTTTAGGAATTAAAAGAAAATGAAAGGAAAAAGAAAAGAGTGAAAAATGGGCCAATTTCAATGCAAAAATCATGCCCAAATCACCCATGAACCAGGTCCAGTTGGTCTGGCCAGAGACGTCTTAAAACGACGTCGTTTGGTCACTCTTAATCAAGGCTGTTGGATTAAATCGATCCAACGGCTAAGATTCAATCTCCCTACCCATTCCCGAACCCGACCCGTTACCCGGATCCAGCCAACCCCCCCCCCACTTAAACTAAACGATGTCGTTTCCTATCAGTAAAAGGATCCAGGCTGTTGATCGTGATTGATTCCTTACCCCACGCCCCTAAAGCCATACCCCCCTCCCCCTTCGTCTCTGAGCTTCAGAGACCAAACAGATCCCCCAACTCTTGCCACCGTGAACCGCCCACTGGAAATCGCCTCACGGCGGTTCCGGTGGTCCAACCGACACCATCTTTTCACCACTGATTCCCCTTGACCTCCCCATTCCGAATCCCTAACTCTTATCCCCGGAATCCCAGCCATGTGCTTCGAATATTAGATCGAAACTCAGGCCGGAACCCTATCTCGTCCAATATCCTCCAATTTCACACCACAACTTCCCCAAGACTTCCTCGTTCCAGTCCCACGCTCAGTTTTTTTCGAATCACCCCCGAGCTCCTCAAATCTTAGGTCAAAGGAATCGACCCAAACCCTAATCCGTTCAAATGCCACCAAACTCACACCCTGTGATCTCCTGGACCCCCTCACCATGAATCCCTGATCGACTCTTTTCAAATCATCGTGGGGTAGCTCGGATTCCAGATCGAAGTTAGGCAGGCCAGGTTCCATGAATTTTGAGCCAGAGACTGACTTTAGCCATGCTGTTTTCCTTCGAAAACACATGGTTAAAGTCCGTCTCGGCTTGAAAATGGGAATAGCCTCGAGTTTTTTTATCGAGTTGTGATTCGGGTAAGTCTTTTACGTCCAGTTTTGATTGCTCATTCTTGCAGTTCCGTTGGTTTACTTTGTCCCTTCCTCTTCTATAAATTGGCATGAATTTCCCGTTTGAATTATGGTCAGTAGTCTAAGGTCCAAACTTGGGCCAGTTTGCGAGTTGAATTTGTCAAGAACTGGTTTAATTTGTGTCTGTTTAGTTTGGTCAAGTTCAGGCTACCAATTATTTTGTCGTTGTGATCCCTTAATCAGTAATGTTAGCCTGTGTCACACCTCCTTTTTCCGCGCCCGGGGGCGCAAGGGGAGTTTTTCCAATTAAAGGACAATCGAAACGGGATTGGTTTATTTATTTCAGAGTCGCCACTTAGGAGATTTAGGGTGTCCCAAGTCACCAATTTTAATCCCGAATCGAGGAAAAGAATGACTCCATATTACAGTCTGCGTACCAGAAATCTGGATAAGGAATTCTGTTAACCCGGGAGAAGGTGTTAGGCATTCCCGAGTTCCGTGGTTCTAGCACGGTCGCTCAACTGTTATATTTGGCTTGATTATCTGATTTTGTACATGTTAAACCTATGTGCAAGTTTTAAACTCTTGACCGCTTTTATTATTATTTTTACGAGAATTGCAACGTCGTGAAAATATATCTCGAACCACGTTACATCAATGCACCCGTGGTTATTGACATATCTCGACTCGGTTGAGATTTGGATTTGGGTCACATAAATGTGCACCCGAATTAAGAAAAATAAATTATTAAGACGCGCCTAAAGCAACTAACGTATTGTTATTTTGGGGAAGGCCGTAAAATTTGCTAAACGGCATGTCCCGAATTCTAAGTATTTATTATGACTAATTATTGAGGGCCCCGCAGTTTGCATTTTTATTTGGCGAGGCTCGTCTCATTCATTATTAAAAAGGGGAATTTGCAACGTCATGGAAATGCATCTCATACCACGTCACAGTCAATGTACCCGTGATTAGAGACACATTTCGATTTCGTTGAGATTTGGATTTGGGTCACATAAATGTGCACCCGAGTTTAGGGAGATAACATTATTAAAGGCGCGCCTAAGGCAACTAACGCATTATTATATTGGGTAGGGCCGTGAAATTTGCTAACGGCCCGTCCCGGAATCTAAGTATTTAATATATACATTTAGAGGGTTCCGCAATCTGTACACATTTTTTTGGCGAAGTTTGTCTCGTTTTTCTTTTTATTTATTTATTTATTTATTTTTTATTTTTATTTATTTTTTTATTATTTATTTTTTTTAAAAAAAAGGATGCTATTTTTATGCCTTTAACCATACTAAACCTTACAGCTTCTTTACGACCAGAGTCTCATAACTTGTTAGAAGTTTAATAAAAAGAGTTTAGCGAATGAAGGTTTCGGGAGTAGTAACAGCATGTACTAATCTAATTTTTGTCCGAAGGACCTAAGCAAAAGGAAGGGCGAACCGATTAACATCAAACTTGTGTCATAGAACAACTAATCCAACTTAATTAAATGACATCAAATAAACAAGAATAACATAACATAAAAATGAAGCAAAACACATACAGTGAAATATGGGCAGAGAATTATTATGCGAATTTTTTTTATATTGCATCTTCGAACATTTAACGTAGCATTTCCTTATCTAACTTGAGGTTTACTAACCTTTGAACCTCGGCAAACTCAGGACGACAAACACGACCCCGACGGAACTCAAGCCGGACCTCACTGGACGAGGAACAACGACGAAACCTCGGAACAAACTCGACGTACCGGACCCCGACGAACCAAAGACGACCTCGATGAAATAGAAAGCTCGGACCAAAGTCTACCTCGACGGAAAAACAGAAGTCTCGGCAAGGCAGAATCGCAGCCACCAATAGCTGCTTGCGAAAAGATGAACAATGTCGACAATGGTAAGGTCGACGCTAGGAGGCTCTTGATGGGCTTGTTTTGGCAGTGGTCGAGGGCTGTTTGTTGGTGGTTTCACGATGGGAGGGTGATGGAGAAGGTGACTGGTCTGTTAGTGAGGGAGTAGGGGGCCGTGATTAATGGCTGGAGCTCGGACGTGAGCTGGGGAACAGTGACAACGAAAGGGGGGAAGCTGGTGGTCGACGGACGTTGGTGGTGGCGTTTTGGACGTGAGGGAGTAGAAGAACGCAGCAACAGTGATGCAAACTGCTGGTTTTCCGGTGGTTGACGGGGAGGGCTACTAGGGTTTTGCTAGGTTTTTTTTTTGGTGAGGAAGAAGGCGATGGGGAAGGCGTCCGGGCTGGTGGTTTTGGGGAGTTTGACGTTGGTTTAGGGTGGTCGGAGGTTTGGTGGACTGGTTGTCGACTGGTGTTTTGGGACGTGAGGAATGGTGGGTTTGGGTGTTGATGGTGGTTTTGGGCAGTAGGGGTGCCGGAGGAGATGGTGCTGGGAACTGGAGGTGGAAGGTCGTGGTGGCGTTGGGTAGGTTTGACGATGGTTATGGCGTTGGAGTTTGGAGGGGACGGGTGGTCGTTTGGATGGGTTGTTGTCATTGAAGGTGGTGTTTGAGAAGGTGGTCGAAGGGCTCGGGTTGTCGCGTCGATGGAGGTCAGCTGGGGAGGGTTTGGAGGTGGAACGAGGGTGGTTTCATGGTGGACTGGGAGGAGGAGGGTGGTTCGTTTGGTCGTGAGGCTAGTGAAGCTGATGGAGGTGGCGTTTGGGTGGTGATGGAGTGGTTGCCGACTGGTTTTGCTCGGTTCTTTCGCTAGGGTTTTTGCTTCTTCTTCTTCTTGAAGAAGAAGCGTGAGCAGTGGTATCCTTTTCCAAAATTTCCCAAAGTCCTCCTTTCCTTTTCTTTGGTCCCCCGTCCATTTAGCATGGGTTTTGCCCAGAAAAATGAGCCCACGCGTGGTGGGGTTCGAGGCATATGTCCCCCACGCGTGGTGGGGTTCCCCATGTGTCCTGGACACTGTTTATTATGGGCTAGGTCCGAAAATTAGGCCTAAAACCGGGTAGTTTAAACCCGAATATTATTCTTTTGCCCGGACCCGAGAAATAGGAACACGTTGCTTAACTAGTCCTATGTAAGCAAAATAACTACCAAAAATAAGACTAGTATTTAAACAAAACTATATCTTTTTAAATATTTTTCAAGGTTTAAAATAGCTACAAAATATTAATAAAACTATTTTTTGTAATTTTCGTTTTTAAATATTAAGATAAAATATGAGGTAATATTTTTGTATTTTTTCAAAGTTAAAAATGCCTATAAAACTTTAATAGAATTATTATTTTTGTATTTTTTCGAAATTATATAAGGTATAAAAATAAAGTGCAATTTTTGTATTTTTCAAGTTTATGAGAAATACATAAACTAAAATTTTTATATATATTTTTTGAAATTTTCTTTTTTTTGCAACGAAATAAAGTAAAATAGTTAAAATAGCTATACTAGACCCAATTTCACATATTCATGCTAAAAATGTGAAAATTCTCGGGGAGGGTCAAAAATCACGTGCTTACAGCTGCCCCTCTTTGACTGGAAACACGAAGAGTTTTCCGACAAAGAACGACTAGCCGTGTTTTTGACCCGACCATTACTTGGACGGACTACACTTAAGGAAAGGGAGGGAATGTGACCGAGCCCTGGTATCTGAGCTGCCTACATATCCTTGGTTATACAGGAATCAGGCCACGTGTAGTTCGGGAATGGGAGAGGATAGTGAAGTGTACCGAGGTGGAGAGCCGATCGAGGTGCCGTTCCGTCGAGGTTCCGGTCCGCGGTCCTGTCATTACAACAAAAATGAAAACTGAAAAAGACTAACTAAGCCTATCAGCTACTAGTTACAAGGATCCCTATCTCTTAAGTCTTCTGAAACTTGGTCTTGAGTCTTGAATGGTGCTTCATACAGACTTTGGATTTGAACCTTGATACTTGCTAGTTGTAGGCGCTAGTTCTTGAGCAGACCACATTTGTTCTCCACTTCCGCATTTTGGGCTCTTCTTTTTTCTTTTTCTTTTTTTTCTTTTTCTTCTTGTTTTTTTTTGTTTTTTGGTGACCAGCTTCTGTTGATCATCCCAGACTGTGGACTTGCATTCTTGGGGCGAGCTTCTTGTTGCTTTTGTCTTGGATTGAGTGCTGGGGATTTTTGTTGTAACCTTCTGCTTTCCAGTGGGTCACTGCTTGATCTTGAAAAATGTTTCCCCGTTCTACAGTCGGACTCCTGACTTCTTCTATCTTCGACACGCAACAACCTCCGTTCTACAGGCGGGTCCCTGACAATCAAAACAAACAAAACAAACAAAATTTCCTAACCCAGTTTGTACTGGGAAGGTTTGTGAGTCGTTAGCAAAATCGTAACTCACTTACACTACTGATGCAATGATGAGAGTAAACTAAAGACTAGGCTAGGATGTGCATCTCCTATGAGTAAAGCCAAAACTCTTGCTAGCAAATGTGTCTGCTAAAATAAAAACCTCAATGACTCAAACTAGAAAGTGTGTCTTCTATGGTTGAATCGGAATGAGCTAAACTAGGAAGTGTGTCTCCTAAGGGTGAAAACTTCAGTGACTAGAACTAGGAAGTGCGTCTCCTATGAATAAAATCTCGATTAGGAAGTGCGTCTCCTACGGGTAAACTTCAAAAAACTGGACTAGGAATGGTGTCTCCTATGGTCGAACTTAAAATGAATCGAATTAGGAAGTGCGTCTCCTACTGGTGAAGCCTGCTTAGGAAGTGCGTCTCCTATTGGGAAAACTGTTCTTAGGAAGTGCGTCTCCTACTGGGTAAAACTTGCTTAGGAAGTGCGTCTCCTATTGGTGAAACTGAACCTAGGAAGTGCGTCTCCTATTGGTGAAATAAACTTAGGAAGTGCGTCTCCTATTGGTGAAACTTGCTTAGGAAGTGCGTCTCCTATTGGTGAAACTTGCTTAGGAAGTGCGTCTCCTATTGGTGAAACTGACCTAGGAAGTGCGTCTCCTATTGGTGAAATAAACTTAGGAAGTGCGTCTCCTATCGGTGGAATTAACTTAGGAAGTGCGTCTCCTATTGGTGAAACTTGCTTAGGAAGTGCGTCTCCTATTGGTGAAACTGAACCTAGGAAGTGCGTCTCCTATTGGTGAAATAAACTTAGGAAGTGCGTCTCCTATCGGTGGAATTAACTTAGGAAGTGCGTCTCCTATTGGTGAAACTTGCTTAGGAAGTGCGTCTCCTATTGGTGAAACTTGCTTAGGAAGTGCGTCTCCTATTGGTGAACCTATTCTTAGGAAGTGCGTCTCCTAATGGTAAAACTGAACTTAGGAAGTGCGTCTCCTATTGGTAGAACTAAACTTAGGAAGTGCGTCTCCTATGGGTGAAATGAACTTAGGAAGTGCGTCTCCTATGGTGAAACTGAACTTAGGAAGTGCGTCTCCTATGGTGAAACTGAACTTTAGGAAGTGCGTCTCCTATGGTGAAACTTGCTTAGGAAGTGCGTCTCCTATTGGTGAAACTGAAACTTAGGAAGTGCGTCTCCTATGGTGAAACTGATCTTAGGAAGTGCGTCTCCTAATGATAAAACTTGCTTAGGAAGTGCGTCTCCTACTGGTGAAACTTATCTTAGGAAGTGCGTCTCCTACTGATAAAACTTACTTAGGAAGTGCGTCTCCTACTGGTGAAACTTGCTTAGGAAGTGCGTCTCCTACTGGTGAAACTTGCTTAGGAAGTGCGTCTCCTACTGGTACAATAGATCTAGGAAGTGCGTCTCCTATTGGTAAAACTTAGCTTAGGAAGTGCGTCTCCTATTGGTAAAACTTAGCTTAGGAAGTGCGTCTCCTATTGGTGAAATCAACTTAGGAAGTGCGTCTCCTATTGGTGAACCTATTCTTAGGAAGTGCGTCTCCTAATGGTAAAACTGAACTTAGGAAGTGCGTCTCCTATGGGTAAAACTGAACAAACCTAGGAGGAAATGCATCTCCTATGGGTAAAACTAAAACTTAGGAGGAAATGCATCTCCTATGGGTAAAGACGTGGAATGTATGCCTCTATTATCTGGGCGGGCTCCCAATTTCAACACTTGAAATAAAAGACTGAATGTATGCCTCTGTTATCTGGGCGGGCTCCCAATTTCAACACTTAAAATTAAAGACTGAATGTATTCCTCTGTTATTATGGGCGGGCTCCCAATTTCAACACTTAAAAAAAAGACTGAATGTATGCCTCTGTTATCTGGGCGGGCTCCCAATTTCAACACTTAAAATAAAAGACTGAAATGTATGCCTCTCGTTATACAGGTGGGCGCCTGGAACATGAAATGCAAATACTGAAATGTATTCCTCTCGTTATTCAGGTGGGCGCCTGGTCAAACTAAAACATAAAAGTATTCCTCTCGTTATTCAGGTGGGCGCCTGGTTTGAAATTTAAAGACTGAAAAGTATTCCACTCGTTATACAGGTGGGCGCCTAGTTTCAACACTTAAAAGTAAAGACTGAATGTATTCCTCTCATTATACAGGTGGGCGCCTGGAACATGAAATGCAAATACTGAAATGTATTCCTTTCGTTATTCAGGTGGGCGCCTGGTGAGAATTTTAAAGACTAAAAGTATTCCTCTCGTTATACAGGTGGGCGCCTGGTTTCAACACTTAAAAGTAAAGACTGAATGTATTCCTCTCATTATACAGGTGGGCGCCTGGAACATGAAATGCAAATACTGAAATGTATTCCTCTCGTTATTCAGGTGGGCGCCTGGTGAGAATTTTAAAGACTGAAAGTATTCCTCTCGTTATACAGGTGGGCGCCTGGTTTTAAAACTTGAAATAAAAAGACTGAAACCAACATATCCTATTTGAGGGCGGATGAACCCAACAGATCCTATTTGAGGGAGGATGAACCCGACATATCCTATTTGAGGGCGGATGAACCCGACAGATCCTATTTGAGGGCGGATGGACCCAACAAATCCTATTTGAGGGCGGATGAACCCGACATATCCTATTTGAGGGCGGATGAACCCGACAGATCCTATTTGAGGGCGGATGAACCCAACAGATCCTATTTGAGGGCGGATTAACCCAACAGATCCTATTTGAGGGCGGATTAACCCAACAGATCCTATTTGAGGGCGGATGAACCCAACAGATCCTATTTGAGGGCGGATGAACCCGACATATCCTATTTGAGGGCGGATGAACCCAAAATATCCTATTTGAGGGCGGATGAACCCGACATATCCTGTTTGAGGGCGGATGAACCCAACAGATCCTATTTGAGGGCGGATGAACCCGACAGATCCTATTTGAGGGCGGATGAACCCAACATATCCTATTTGAGGGCGGATGAACCCGACAGATCCTATTTGAGGGCGGATGAACCCAACATATCCTATTTGAGGGCGGATGAACCCAACATATCCTATTTGAGGGCGGATGAACCCGACATATCCTATTTGAGGGCGGATGAACCCAAAATATCTTTAAGACTTGAAAATGTCTTACCTCGAATACTTACTGGGGATTGGGATGAATTTTCCTTTTCTACCTTCCCCAAATTTTTATTATTATTCTTTTTTTTTATATTCCTTTTTTGTTTTGTTTTTGCATAGCTTCTTCCTTCAAAGACTACCTCCCTTGATTTACTTACCTGTTGGGGGTAAAATGTTATCAGATGGGGGTACCTGACTTCCAGAAAATTTTCTAAATGGAAGGAAAATTTTCTGCCCCAGTTTGATAATATCCCTTGTGGCATGCGTTTCTGCCTCAATGGCATTTCCCTTACCTGTTTCAAATCAAACAAAATTGTTAGTTTAAAACATGGTGGTTGGTTGTGATACTCCTGCTGGGATGGCTTTTTCCTTTTTTCCTTCCTTGCTTTGCGTTGCACAACTTGTTGGGGATGATATTATGTGCTGGGGATAATCCCTTCCTGCTGGGGGATATCCCTCTTCTTTTGTGGCATAGCTTGGAAACTGGCATTTTCCCCGACCTTTTAGTCTAGTATGGATTTCGCCAAATCATGCTCTCCTTTCCTTGCTTTGTTCATGGGCCTTGGCCTTGAGGTTTATAACTTTTGATAAAGGCAACGGTATCCCTCCTAACACTTGTCAATCCTTCTGTCAATTCCCTTTTGCTGGGGATATCTTTTTGACACTGGCCTCGCGTTTGTTCCCTGCTGACTATACCACTTGGATGTACTAGTCAGACCTCATTTTGGAAAGCTGATGGCCTATTTTGAAGTCATTTCATACTTGTTCTGACCGGACAGACTCTATTGGGGAAAATTTTTTATGAAAGGAGAAAGGTAACAGAAACAAAATAAAAGACAAAGGAAACGATGACTCTTTTACAAAAGAAACTATAAATAAAAACCTATCAAACGCAGATACCGACTCTAATGGCCATGACATGCGTATGTGGCCTATCCTCTGCCGTCAATCATCTTTTAAGATCTTCCATTGGCGATTCCCCCTCTGATTCTCAATCTTATTCGACTTGTAGTGCCCGGAGGGTTTTCACTATCAAGTCTCTCTCATTTTTGGCTTTTCTCTCAGCTTTCATCGCCTTATGGTGCCTGTGAAAGTTTTCACCGATAAGACTCTCTCATTTGTATCGCTCTCCAGCTGGGGTTTGGAGTGTTGCCGACATGACTCTTTCTTTTGGAGAGTAGAGTCCTTTCTGTCGTGGAACAGAACGTCATGTTCGCCGGTAAGACAACATTTGTCTGACTTGGCATCTTTTGAAGACTGATCAGAAGGTCTTTCTTGGACTGTAATGTGGGTTTTGGATAGGTTAGAAGGAAAGGGTATAAAAGGCTCAAAAATACATTAATTTGGGGTTATTAATTACAACCTTCGGAATTAGATTTATTTACATCAAATGCAACATCTGCCACAGTTTCTTGCTTGGGGATATCTTAATTGATTTTTTTTTCATTTTTTTTTCAAAACTATGACCGAGCCGTGAAGCGCCTACGTATCCTCTTTGAGGAATCAGGTCAAACGTAGTTCCCAATTCCTCTTTTTTTTCTTGTGACTTTCTTTTCACTCATTCTTATCTTTGTTTTCTTTTTCTTTTGCCTTTTTCTTTCTCATCTCTCCTTTCTTTTGTCGTTTTTTTTTTCTTTCTCTCTTTTTTCTTTTATTCTTCTTTTCCGTTTTGCTGTTTTCTTTTCTTTCTTTTCTCTTATCTGTCATGCTTGCGTATTCTAATCGCTGCTACCAATTCCGAACGAGGGGTATGAAAGAAAATAAATAAGGGTCAAAGGGCTAACGAAGGATAAAGTGTTTGGGTAGCAGAACAAAATGCCTTCGTCATTCCAGTCTTCAAAACATGCAAAGTGCAAACAATACAGTTTAAATTCGTAGTCTCTTCTGGTGGTGCTGGACTTGACAATTATATTCAACATTTGTTTGGTCATTTGTCCCTTCTAAAGCACCGTTGGGCGACACTCTCATTCTCCTTATTATGAATGACCCTCATGCCAATTTAGGCGAATCTTTCTTTAACGGTTTTGTGTTTAACTTGCCCCAGTTCCACATGACTCGGGCTCCAAATAATCTCAAACCGTTCTTATTTCCTTTAAATGGATTGATCGCCTTTCTGGGGTTTTATGATTAACTTTAAAGACTAGGCCCAAATTGGGTGCGCATGTCATGTCCCTAGAATCGGCATTGAATAAAAAATGATAAAAGGACTAAACAAAACTTGAAATAAAAAGGACCGGATTTTGCATTAGATTACCGGTGAAATGGTTTGAATGACCAGACAAACAAAACAACCAGAATAAAATTCTAACCCAGCCTCGACAAAACTTAAACAAACTTATATGTCAAAATGGAAAGATAGGAAGGTTTGACACAAGACAATACTTGGATTACAACCCTAAGAATAATCCGAACAGGAATGACAACAAAATAAGCCACCAACAGCTTCTTTCTTGCTAACCAAGGAACGGAGCGTCCTCCCACTTTATCAAACTTGGCATCTTAGCCACTGAGCTTTGCATTAGTATTGTCAAGACCATTGCCAACTTCAATATCATTACCCTTAGTCAACAAGTTCCCAATAGGACTGGAATGCTTCTATCATCAGGCCTGATCCCCGCAGAGTGTGCATCATGAGGTGCAAGTAAAGGATTCCGGGTGTCATTGTCCGGCTTACCACAAACCAACCACCTTAACTTATTTGCAAAACAAACAGGTTAGAATGGACTCAGCCGGTCCTCATTATTGGCAACATCTTTTTTATTTTTCTTTTTTTTTTCGATGTTTTTCTTTCCTTTTTTTCGATTTTTTTTTCTTTTTCATTTTTCTTCAGGTTGTTTTTTTTTTCATTTTTTTCTTTTGTTGTGGTCGAATCTTATGGAGATTACCTACGTATCATGACCCCGCATGAATCAGACCTTGCGTAGTTCGTGCCCAATAAAAGATAAACAACAGTAAACATTTTTCAATTTTCATATTAGAACAAACTGGGTTTCAAGGATTTAAAGATGACCCGCAAACTTGAAAATCAAACAAACTGCATGTTCTAATCAAAAGATTGGCAAAAAAAACAAAATTCCAGCTCCCTTTCTCTGTTCGACAAATGCAACCAAATGGTTATTTTTTGCAAATGTGGCCCCTTCCAATTTTCACATGAATTTTGAGGCCGGGGAGGATTATTTTGACACTTTAAAACTTGTCCATTCTTTTACGAAAATAACCTTTCGACAACTGAAAGATACTCTAAGGCTATTTCGGCAAGAACGGTTTAAGACGCGGCCGAAGCTGGCTCGGCTTATTATGACAAAAGACGGTATTCACATGACCGCTGACTCTTTGATTTTTTTTCTTTCCAGATTACAGTAAAAGACTTGGCGTTGTAAACACGGCCCTTCATCGTCTCGGGGACGAAGCTTTCTTAAGGCTGTGTGGGTCCATATCTCAAAATGACCCAAAGGTGGCTGTTTATGCCAAGTCAGCCTTCCGGCGTCCCTTTCGGGAACATTCGGCTATTTATGACAAAACAGCATCACCTGACTTATTTATAACTCTTTTTATCATTTTTTCAAATTAGAAAACTCAATATTGCAAGCACGGCCTCTCAACGTCTCGGGGACGAAGATTTTTAAGGCTGTGTGGGCCAATTGGACCAAATCCAAAACATGACCCAAAAGGTGGCTGTTTATGCAAAGTCAGCCTTCCGGCGTCCCTTTCGGGAACATTCGGCTATGTCTTGATAAAACAGCGTCACCCGACTTCTTTATGATAAAATTAAAATTTGAAATGTATATTTTTTTTATTATTATTAGTATATGTATTTATATACATGTGTGTACATATATGCTTTATGGTATATCATTATTGGTAAAATGGAAAGGGGAGTTGGACCCGATGAGGGTTGCCTACGTATCTCACATCCGGTGAGAATCAAACCCGCGTAGTTCGGGCGAATAAACTATTTTTGAGAGGACCCTTTTCCATTTTCTATATTTTTTGTTTTTATTATTTTTCCCACAACAATCAAATAGACTATTATTCTATTATTCATAACAAACAAACAAATTAACGAAAAACATAAAACATTCCTTCTTTTTGAGAAGGTGGGGTTGGACCCGATGAGGGTTGCCTACGTATCTCACATCCGGTGAGAATCAAACCCGCGTAGTTCGGTCAAATAAGAATAAGTAGGCAAATAATGATAAGCAGATGAACTAACTTTTTTTGAATTTTCGTTTTAAAAGAACTACCTTAAAAGCAGCAAGGAAATATTATTTTTTGATTGATTTTCTTTTTAAAAAAACACTTCTAAGATATATATTTTTGAATTTTCATTTGCTCTTTTTCTTTATTCTGGAGAAGAAGAAGAAAATATTTTTCGGAATTTTGCTTTTAATAAAAGAAATGCTTCTCAAAATGTTTTTTTTTTTGAATTTTGAATTTTCTTTTCAATTTCGAAAAAAAAATCAAAATATTTTCGGATTTTTTTTCTATATTATCTTTTTGAATTTTGAACTTTCTTTTGAATTTTTTTTTGGATTATGTATATACTTATTTTTGGAACAAATAATAAAATCACATTCAACGCCGGACTCTTTTTATTTTTTTTGGCATTTTCATAGACAACCAAAATAAGAAAAAAAAACATTTTAAACAACCAGATTCATTTTGATTTTCATTTAATGGCACAACAAACCATTTTCTTTTCTTTGAAAAAAAACAAGACAGAGCAATGATGATTTTTTCTTCTATTTTTCTTTGCCTTTAATATAACAAACAAATAAGACCTTTTTTCATTTTCTCAAAATTTCGGCAGAGTTTCGACACTACTTGGACATTTGTTTTTTTTTCTTTCTAAAAATAAGTAGTTATATCTCTACACTGCCATTTCCTCATCTTTTCACGATTTTCTAATTTGTGGAAAATGATGACAACATACAAAATCTTTTGAATTTTCATGCCTTGTTTTTATATGTATTTTTATTTTTTTATATTTATTGTTATTTTCAAAATGTGGCATGGGAAACATAAGGATTTCCAAGACATCTTGGATTTCGCAAATGTTCCCCATGCGCTTTTTCCAACATATGAAGCGTGGGGGACATATGGGAATTCCAAGACTTCTTGGATTCCACAAATGTTCCCCATGTGTTTTCCCAAAAAGCAAGCGTGGGGGACATAGGGAATTCCAAGGCTTCTTGGATTCCACAAATGTTCCCCATGCTTTGATTAAAATAACATCATGCTGGAAATGACCAAATGACTCATTCGCCCTTGACTGAATACAACATGTAGCACATAGGATGCCATAAGCTGGTCTATTATTTTCAGGTTGCTTGTCCTAGACGGACCCAACCCCTATGTTGAGTCCCCTAAGTCAAATGCACATGATGCAAATAAACGTTCCTACTAGGGATCCGGCATGTGGCTTTGTTATACTAGGTTCAAAAAACCTGGGTCGGTGTTCTAGACAGTGTACCCGAGCGGACAACTCGAGCTGAGGAAGGAGCTCCTTTCCGGGAACCAAAAGGCCAGCCGGCTTAGAAACTTTCCGAGCCTCTTTTATTTAGGGTATGACACTAACAGAATAGGGAGTCTCAACCAGTAAGCACATCCCCGGAGGTAAGAAGAGAAGGGTTTCGGCACAGTTTATATACAATTCAGATAATATCAAAGCGGTAAAAGACAACATTTAGTATGTTATGTCAAAACATGCAATATATATCGGATAATAAAGCCAAATATAACAATTACACTAAGCTCGAATTCTTAACCCTGAACCAGTGGTTCTGGGTTTATCCTCCCCAGCAGAGTCGCCAGAGCTGTCACACCTCCTTTTTCCGCGCCCGGGGGCGCAGGGGGAGTTTTTTCCAATTAAAGGACAATCGAAACGGGATTGGTTTATTTATTTCAGAGTCGCCACTTGGGAGATTTAGGGTGTCCCAAGTCACCAATTTTAATCCCGAATCGAGGAAAAGAATGACTCCATATTACAGTCTGCGTACCAGAAATCTGGATAAGGAATTCTGTTAACCCGGGAGAAGGTGTTAGGCATTCCCGAGTTCCGTGGTTCTAGCACGGTCGCTCAACTGTTATATTTGGCTTGATTATCTGATTTTGTACATGTTAAACCTATGTGCAAGTTTTAAACTCTTGACCGCTTTTATTATTATTTTTACGAGAATTGCAACGTCGTGAAAATATATCTCGAACCACGTTACATCAATGCACCCGTGGTTATTGACATATCTCGACTCGGTTGAGATTTGGATTTGGGTCACATAAATGTGCACCCGAATTAAGAAAAATAAATTATTAAGACGCGCCTAAAGCAACTAACGTATTGTTATTTTGGGGAAGGCCGTAAAATTTGCTAAACGGCCCATCCCAAATTCTAAGTATTTATTATGACTAATTATTGAGGGCCCCGCAGTTTGCATTTTTATTTGGCGAGGCTCGTCTCATTCATTATTAAAAAAGGGAATTTGCAACGTCATGGAAATGCATCTCATACCACGTCACAGTCAATGTACCCGTGATTAGAGACACATTTCGATTTCGTTGAGATTTGGATTTGGGTCACATAAATGTGCACCCGAGTTTAGGGAGATAACATTATTAAAGGCGCGCCTAAGGCAACTAACGCATTATTATATTGGGTAGGGCCGTGAAATTTGCTAACGGCCCGTCCCGGAATCTAAGTATTTAATATATACATTTAGAGGGTTCCGCAATCTGTACACATTTTTTTGGCGAAGCTTGTCTCGTTTTTCTTTTTATTTATTTATTTATTTATTTTTTATTTTTATTTATTTTTTTTATTATTTATTTTTTTTTTTTAAAAAGGATGCTATTTTTATGTCTTTAACCATACTAAACCTTACAGCTTCTTTACGACCAGAGTCTCATAACTTGTTAGAAGTTTAATAAAAAGAGTTTAGCGAATGAAGGTTTCGGGAGTAGTAACAGCATGTACTAATCTAATTTTTGTCCGAAGGACCTAAGCAAAAGGAAGGGCGAACCGATTAACATCAAACTTGTGTCATAGAACAACTAATCCAACTTAATTAAATGACATCAAATAAACAAGAATAACATAACATAAAAATGAAGCAAAACACATACAGTGAAATATGGGCAGAGAATTATTATGCGAATTTTTTTTATATTGCATCTTCGAACATTTAACGTAGCATTTCCTTATATAACTTGAGGTTTACTAACCTTTGAACCTCGGCAAACTCAGGACGACAAACACGACCCCGACGGAACTCAAGCCGGACCTCACTAGACGAGGAACAACGACGAAACCTCGGAACAAACTCGACGTACCGGACCCCGACGAACCAAAGACGACCTCGATGAAATAGAAAGCTCGGACCAAAGTCGACCTCGACGGAAAAACAGAAGTCTCGGCAAGGCAGAATCGCAGCCACCAATAGCTGCTTGCGAAAAGATGAACAATGTCGACAATGGTAAGGTCGACGCTAGGAGGCTGTTGATGGGCTTGTTTTGGCAGTGGTCGAGGGCTGTTTGTTGGTGGTTTCACGATGGGAGGGTGATGGGGAAGGTGACTGGTCTGTTAGTGAGGGAGTAGGGGGCCGTGATTAATGGCTGGAGCTCGAACGTGAGCTGGGGAACAGTGACAACGAAAGGGGGGAAGCTGGTGGTCGACGGACGTTGGTGGTGGCGTTTTGGACGTGAGGGAGTAGAAGAACGCAGCAACAGTGATGCAAACTGCTGGTTTTCCGGTGGTTGACGGGGAGGGCTACTAGGGTTTTGCTAGGTTGTTTTTTTGGTGAGGAAGAAGGCGATGGGGAAGGCGTCCGGGCTGGTGGTTTTGGGGAGTTTGACGTTGGTTTAGGGTGGTCGGAGGTTTGGTGGACTGGTTGTCGACTGGTGTTTTGGGACGTGAGGAATGGTGGGTTTGGGTGTTGATGGTGGTTTTGGGCAGTGGGGGTGCCGGAGGAGATGGTGCTGGGAACTGGAGGTGGAAGGTCGTGGTGGCGTTGGGTAGGTTTGACGATGGTTATGGCGTTGGAGTTTGGAGGGGACGGGTGGTCGTTTGGATGGGTTGTTGTCATTGAAGGTGGTGTTTGAGAAGGTGGTCGAAGGGCTCGGGTTGTCGCGTCGATGGAGGTAAGCTGGGGAGGGTTTGGAGGTGGAACGAGGGTGGTTTCATGGTGGACTGGGAGGAGGAGGGTGGTTCGTTTGGTCGTGAGGCTAGTGAAGCTGATGGAGGTGGCGTTTGGGTGGTGATGGAGTGGTTGCCGACTGGTTTTGCTCGGTTCTTTCGCTAGGGTTTTTGCTTCTTCTTCTTCTTGAAGAAGAAGCGTGAGCAGTGGTATCCTTTTCCAAAATTTCCCATTTGGCATGGTTTGCCATGAAAAATGAGCCCACGCGTGGTGGGGTTCAAGGCATATGTCCCCCACGCGTGGTGGGGTTCCCCATGTGTCCTGGACACTGTTTATTATGGGCTAGGTCCGAAAATTAGGCCTAAAACCGGGTAGTTTAAACCCGAATATTATTCTTTTGCCCGGACCCGAGAAATAGGAACACGTTGCTTAACTAGTCCTATGTAAGCAAAATAACTACCAAAAATAAGACTAGTATTTAAACAAAACTATATCTTTTTAAATATTTTTCAAGGTTTAAAAATAGCTACAAAATATTAATAAAACTATTTTTTGTAATTTTCGTTTTTAAATATTAAGATAAAATATGAGGTAATATTTTTGTATTTTTTCAAAGTTAAAAATGCCTATAAAACTTTAATAGAATTATTATTTTTGTATTTTTTCAAAATTATATAAGGTATAAAAATAAAGTGCATTTTTTGTATTTTTCAAGTTTATGAGAAATACATAAACTAAAATTTTTATATATATTTTTTGAAATTTTCTTTTTTTGCAACGAAATAAAGTAAAATAGTTAAAATAGCTATACTAGACCCAATTTCACATATTCATGCTAAAAATGTGAAAATTCTCGGGGAGGGTCAAAAATCACGTGCTTACAGCCTGTACAATAGACCTAATGCTTAGGAAATGGTTCGTGATTGTCTCAGCCTAGACTCGTGCTATTAATCAGGTTTCGTTTCATGACACTTGCTTTGCCTCATTTCTAATTGCAGTCTCATATTGATAGTAGTTGGGTTTAGCCAAATTGTTGTGAATTAAAACTTATTCTATAGTGTGTGTGATTCCCTTTATTTGCAATTCATGTTGTTGATTACCTGCCTAGTTGGTCATCAGGAGGTCTACTAGTCTTTCCAATCTGAAGTTTTGTAATCTGTCCAGTTGAGTTAGGAGTCAGTTGTTAGGATTTTGATAGTTTGAACTGGTTATAGCTGAAAGGTTTAATGCAGAGTGAAAGGGATTGGGTAGGACAGTAATTTCAGGGACATTAGGAGGGTATTTTGGGATTTAAAAAGGGTTGAAAATGGCTTAAGTTGAATGGGTTGTCAGTAGGGTACTAAAGTACTAATAAACTGATGAATTGTTTAAGTGCTAATGGGGAACAAAACATAATGGTGGGGGAAGTTTTAAAGGGAATGGATTAAGAAATAGGTGCCCATACCTATTTGAATTTAAATAAAGAAAAGACAATGGTAGTGGGGAACAAGTGAATTAAAAAAGAGAAAAACATGTAGTAGTGGCTGTCAGGGAATATCATGGGCAGAAATACTTTCCTAATTAGCTAAGTTCTCCTTAGAGCTGGAAAATGGGCTGAGGTTTGGGTATAAAAAGGGGTCTGGACAGAATTAGAAGGAGGACCTTTTTGGAGTCTGGTCTGGCTTTCTTTTTGGGCAGACTGTAGAAGAAAAAGGATTCGGGAAATCATAAGGGTTTGAACATTCTGAAAACTGGAAGCGAGTTTTAAGAGCTAGTCTAGTTCAACTAGTGCTATCCCATTGAAACTAAAAAGATTTCCAGCTTTAACTGTGGGATTGTATTTTCGAGTTTTTCTTGCCTACTGAGTTCCAGGGGTGTTTCTGCTTGTGTTTTTTACTGATATTTGGTTGCTGTCAAGCTATTTGGGGTCAGTTACTGGTTGTTTATGTTGTTGTTGGTATTGCTGGGAATTTTAACTGGTTTTCCTGAGTCGCTGCTGGTTATTTTTTGGTTGCATTGCTGTTGTGAACTGTTATTGTATTACTACTACTGCAACTGATCCTCTTCTTCCTCTTCTTGTATTGTCAATACCAGGTACACATTTGTATATCCTTGACTATTGGAATGAAATGAAGCATGATCCGAGTCTCTGTGCTGCCTGATTGTTGATAGCTACTGCCTAGTCGTTATTTCTGATGGTTTTGAGTTGTATTGGATAGGGATTTGTTTAGTTAGAATTATCTTCAGTTAATGTAAACTGTTGCCTGAAAATTGAACTAATAAACCCTACGCCTAGTTTGTTCACGTGGTTGTTAGTTGAGTGTTAATGTATTTATATTCCTGTGCGTGATGGAAACAGTGAACTATTAGTTGGATATTTGCCCTTTAGCCATGCTATAGTATAATCTCAATTGACATAGTTTATTTTTTGAAAAACAGAATTGAAGTAGAATAGGCAAGTAGATTTAGAGTACTGGAAATATCTGATGAATGTTAGAGCTTGAGCTGTTAGTTGTCAACTTAATTTCTCATGTATATCAATCCGAATCAACTTCAATTTACTGCAGTTTACTTCAGTCTATCATACACGCCTAAGTTTGCATTTAGTAGAATTGAACAACTTGAATGGAATTCAATTGAACAGTATCTTCTCGTTTGGTATAACCGCTGAAATTGCTAAGTTGTTGGAGCAAATAATAAAAGCTGGGCCATTATACGCATGTAATTAATTATGACTTTTCTTTATCTTTAGATACAAAATAAATAGAGAATCATAGTCGCTTTAGGATATCCTTAAAATGGACGAGTCGAGCCTCGCCAAAAAAAACGCAAATTGCGGGGCCCTCAATAGATGGTTATTTTAATTGCTTAAATTTCGAGACAGGCCGTTTAGCGAATTTTACGGCCTTCTCAAAATAATAATGCGTTAGCATCTTTAGGTGGGTTTTTAATAATATCTCCCTAAACTCGGGTGCACATTTATGTGACTCAAATCCAAATATCAACAAAGTTAGAACGTGTCAAAAACTGCGGGTACATTTATGTGACGCAGTACGAGATACATTTTCACGACGTTGCAATTCTCTTTTAGAATAATAAATAATAAAAGCGGTTAAGAGTTGAAATTTGCGCACAGGTTCATAATTGTTAAAATCAAATAATTTAAGCCAGATATAGCAGTTGAGCGACCGTGCTAGAACCAGGGAACTCGGGAATGCCTATCACCTTCTCTCGGGTTAACTGAATTCCTTATCCGGATTTCTGGTTCGCAGAATGTAATACAGAGTCATTCTTTTCCTCAATTCGGGATTAAATCGGTGACTTGGGACACCACAAATCTCCCAAGTGGCGACTCTGATCCTTTAATAATAAATTCCGTTTCGATTGTCCTTTAATTGGAAAAACTCCTCTGCGCCCCTGTGTGCGCGGGTGAAAAATGAGGTGTGACACACGTGACATTAGCACGTAGTCATCATATCACATATCTACCCTTCCCATCCCTTTAGTGATCCTTTAAAGTGAGTGTTTGGTCAGCGATCTCTATTGTGTGTTGTTACTCGTCCCTTCTTAATGGCCCTGGAGGGATTGAGGACCTTTACCTATATGTGGTTCTAGACAATCCCCTAAGGTTTTAAAGGTGAAGATACAGAAGCTATAGGCAAGAACAATTAAGACTTTAGAACATAAGATAAAAGGGAGCAATTAGAGGCTCAAAGTTACCTCCTCAAACAATACACATAAACAGCACGACTCAAGCACAAATAATGGTCGTTTGTTAAATAGTCATGATGTCTATGTAAATATACAGAAGATAGGCAGTTTATTTTATAAACCCAGAAGTGATGACCCTATCAATTGCCTACTGATTTTAAAAGCCTATTAAACTAGAATAACATTAAGTCACAGAAATAGTTTCAGAGTTGCGAGATTTGAAAACGTCCTATAGGCTTGCCTATACACGGAATACTAATGACTATGTTTTATATAGTAAAACAAGGCAGATTTTTAAAACAGACTCGTGAATCCCTATAGGCATGTTGTCTAATGATAGATTAAGGCAATTTTTTAAAAGAACTCGTTTCAGGGAAATATAAACCACTTAAATTAAACCAGTTTAGGAGTGAGCTAATCGTTAACCGGATTGATTTATTTAAAACCAAACTAGTTTAGATCTATAGGCAGAATTTCTGGTGTGGTTCCCTATACGTATGATATCTAGTTCTTTAATACTGATTCCTGAAACTTTGCATGCATGATGACAAATGGAAAACACATATGAACACTTGTTATAACAGAATTTGGATTGAATTATATCCTATAGGTATGGCATCTACTTGTGAAGCTGATTTTAAGACTTATAAACATGATTTCTATTATGGAATCACTTGAAACCTATAGGTATAATTTCTAACATGGTGAGACAAACATGACAAGATATAAAAGTCCTATAGGCATGTTTTCTACTTGGTAAGGCAATCATATCAAAATGTAAAGTCCTATAGGCATGGTTTCTACCCGTATTACCCCACAAACATATAGCTACCCACCCTTTTCACTAATTACCCCAATATTCGTTTACAAGTTATTACAGACCATATGAATGAATTACATAAGTAGATAAGAAAATAAGAAGTTATTCTATAGGGAGCCTACAGATAGGTCCAGGTTTCCAAAGCCTCCAATAGCCTCAAATGCCCAAATTCCATAGACAATGTCATAGTCTAGGTGCATCAAAGTTCCTTAAGGATCCCGGGTAGTGCTTACACCTAGACTTGGTAACCAAAATTGAA
Organism: Nicotiana sylvestris; assembly: GCF_000393655.2. NCBI lineage: Eukaryota > Viridiplantae > Streptophyta > Magnoliopsida > Solanales > Solanaceae > Nicotiana > Nicotiana sylvestris. The sequence goes on from NC_091064.1 coordinate 214,490,742, forward strand.
TAAGTGCAGTGTGGAAGGGCCAGCCTCAATATGCCAGAGTTCAGAGGGTTCTCAAGAGGATCCTAAGGCAGTACACATATCGGAAGGGGAAGAACCTATTGACTTAGGAGTAGAGTGAGAGTGCTTGACATAGTTTGAAAGGTTTCAGCAGAAAAACAGTATAAAAAGGAGGTTTGTTTGAAATAGTTTGTGGAGTAAAAAAAATTTTGAAAAGAGAGAGTTGCATGATTAGACAATATTAGATCAAACATGGAGTCTAAAACCACATTATCAAAACTCACAGGACCAAAATAGAAGGAACAAACCTACACACGGGGGTGATAGCGATTAGGGATACATAGAACATATGATTGTAAACACATAACAGGCAAAGGTCTTAGGAATTGGTATAGACATGCTCAAACACAACTGATCAGACATAGTCACAGAACTAGCAATGCATAAGGGGGTTTAGTATAGGATCCACATGATTTCAGGTCAATCCCAAAACCATACAGGTTTAGGAGTGCAGATTACTTCACAAGGAGACTCATACCAGAAACCAGATAGAGCAAAATCACATGGAGACAAACTGCATAGAGGGGGGTAACATGTTTATACTGATCCTAAGGAAGTGGAGTACATGGCATGCTAATCATGCAATCATATTAACTGCAAGTTTCACAGCAAAACCATAAGTAAAAGTAAACTAGAAACAGGAGGAACTGAAACAATAAGAGATCCATATTGTTTTTGCAACTTGAATTGAAATTAGAACATACTAGTAAAGAAGACAGTAAATAAACGTGAAGGAGCAGGAGAGCACAATAGTTAGTCTTGGCTTGCAGCCGGCTAACTTAGAATAATAGCAAGTAGCACAAAAGAGAGAGCAGAAAGTTTTAGTGTGAGAGAGAGAGATTTTGAACCAAAGTGTTCATGTGTTTGTATTAATGAGAGAGTGTGTATATATAGTAGTTCGAAAATTAGGTAAAATAAGGCAAGAATCATAGTAGCCTAATAATTATGGAACTCAGAACCAATTAGAGCAAAATCAGGACAAGTACTCCCTTAAGTTAAGGGAATCAATTCAAACGGTAAGAACAAGTAGCATATAAGGAAAGAAATCAGTGTATGACTAATAAGTAAAGAATCAAATTCAGTAAGTATAGGGTAAACAATTAGGGCTAAGTTCAGAAAACTCTAATTAAGGAAATAGTCAGTAAGAATAAAGTACCACAGCAGACAAGGTAGGCAAATCAGTTAATTTGAATATAAGAGACAGAAATTGAGGGTTTAAAAGAAGGTCTTTCAATCAAACCATAAAATAGGGAATCCAGAATCAATCAAAGAGGAAGTCATGATTCAGTATTCAGCATATAAATAGAGTAAGATAAGAATAACCAGTCATAGCAAACATGCAGGTTAAATAGTATCGATAGAAAGAGCCAAGTCTAAACAATCAAGATGAACATAAACATACAGAGGTGATATAATTTAGGCATAAGAAACTCAGTAGAAACACATTCGAAGAGAAATAGTCACACAAACTCAAACAAGAACAGGCTAGTCACAAAATCAAATGAAGAAACCTAGAAAAATTAGGTCTTTCAACATAGGCAAGTTGAAGAGGTAGTAAACTCACAGAATCAATCGAAGTATGCGAGAAAATAGAAGTTTAAACATAAAAAAATCAATTTAAATAAAGTTTTAGAAGAAGTTCCGAAAACCCTAATTTTAGAAGAAGATGAAAACTCTTGAAATCACGTGGTTCTTGTAAAGAGTTACAAGGATAGTGTAAAATATCAAAGAAGCCAACTCAAATCATTTTAAAATCGTACAGATCTAGGAGATGTAGGCAGAAATTAGGGTTTCAGAAGAAACCCAAATAGAGATGAAAGAACCTGTCTAGAATCCCAAGGATCGTAACAAGTACAACATGATTTTGCTTGAAATCATACTGAAGTAGCCAAGAACAGGCCAGTGATGAACCCTAGGTGCAAGTCAGCGTGGCCCTGGGCCCGTGAAGACCTTAAAGAAGGCAAGCATGGTAATAGAGGGGCCATTGGAGGCTTAGGAGTTAAAGGGAGATCACCAGAGAAGACCGGAGAAGAGGGTCGATGGCTAAAGGAGCTAGGGTTAGGTTGAGTGGTTGAGAGATGAGAGGAGATGAGAGGATACAGAGGCGGCGGTCTCTGAATAATAAGCTAAGGTTAGGGGTCATTTGGAATTAAAAATGGTAAGGGCTAATACGGGCAGTTGATCTCTCAGATCAACGGCCATGATTTAATTATTTCTGGGTCGGGTAGGCGGGTTTAGGGTTTGGGTCGGATATTTCAATTAGGAATTGAGCTGGGGTTGGGTTTAAATTAAGACTAAAATTGCAATGCAAATCTGGCTATATTTTAAATAGCCAATTTTTCCTGTATAATTTATATTAAATAATAATAATTTCTAGAAAATAATGTTGTGTACTAAAATGATTTAAAATAGATATTTAACATTTTAAAAATATAGAAGACCAATTTTATGCATATAAATATAATTATGCATTAATAAGGCTAATATTGCAATTATATGCAATTTAGCTTTAAAAATACAAACTGTAATTACAAAAATGCATAAAAAATATTTTAACCATATTTTGGCATAAATATAGAAATTAAATGACTAAATCACCACAACAATAATTTGAGGGATAATTATTGGGGATTTTATGAATAAAAGGGAAGGAAATAAATCAATTTAAAATCTTTAAAATTATAGGAAAATTATAAAAACCTTATGCATGCTTATATATGCATATATATGCTATTTTGAAAGTATTTATGCATATTAAAAATATATAAGAAAAAATTGGGTATCAACACATACTAAATTAGGTGATTAACATTACAGAACTGGATATATATATGTCTAAATTGGACTATTCTTAAACCTTTTTATAGACAATTATTTATTCAAAACAACGTAGGCATGGTTTAGAGCCAATGCAAACAAAGTCCTAAATCAGGATTTCTAATGCACATAGAGATGATCATTTTTTATTAAGCATGATTACAGCAACAGTTTAATGACATGATATCCAGGTGATAATAACTTATGCAGAGTCAGAGAAAGAAATGATGAACTTATAACATATTTCTAATATGCAAAACATAAACGTGAGTGTCCTAAGCCAGGTTTTCTAATGCAAATATTATAGTCTTATGAAATGTTTTGATGCAAGTAACATAGCAGATGGGCCTAAAGCATGATTTCTATCATAACATAAAATCGAAGCAGGATTTCTATTGCAAATATACATATAAACTAAGAGCATGATTTCTACTATGCATCAACCTAAAGCATGATATCTACCCAGTTTCCCACAAACATTATATAGGAACCCTCCCCTTTTACTAATCACCCCAACATCTGTTTACAAATAATATTATTACAGACCAGGATCAAATGAATTACATAAGTAAATGAAACTATACTATAGGGAGCCTGAATTAGGTCCAAAGTAAACCTGGGAATGACAAGCCTTCAATAGAGTCTCAGAAGCCAAAGATCTCACAGCCAATAGTGTATGTCTTGGTGTGTCAGAGTTCCCTAAGGACCTCAAGGATCCCGGGCAGTGCTTACACCAAGACCTTTCATAAAATAGGGATTGGTTATGTGCAGTGTGGAAGGGCTATCCCTGGTATGCCAAAGTTGGAAGAGATCTCAGGTATCCCTAAGTAGTACACATAACAGAGGGGCAGAACTTAATAGTCTAAGAGTAGGGTGAGGGTGCTTGACATAATGTTGAAAGCATACTTTGAGAAGAATGCTAGGAGTAGGAGCAACAGTTTTGAAATCATTCTTTGAGGAAAGCATACTTAGAAAATAACCCAATTAATCTTAGAATACCCAAATTTACTTGACAAGCAGACTTACAAACATGGGGTGAAGGGATTGGGAACATATAGGGTTGAAACAACATACACAGGGAAACATTTGATACAACAAATGTCCTGAACAACTAGGAGTCTACTGAACAAGTTAGTCATGGTGATAGATAGTGTGGTTCCCGGCCAGACAGTTATTGTGAATTTGGGGTGCAATTAACATATAAGCAGATAAGGCTCAAATAAGAGGGGATTTCAATGCACAATAGTTTGAAAGTAAACAAAGCTTGAAAGAGCTAATTTTAAATAAGGAGTTACAATGCTTAAAAAAAAGAAGAGGGAAATATAGAAAGGGGGTCCTAGGTTTAAAAAAAATATGGATCACATCAATGCAATACCCGGTAATCACTCCTCAAAAGAGGAGTTACATGTGGTATTAGCGCACCAGTCATCATATCCATATCTACCTTTCCCACTCCATTAAGGTATTATAGCGCGGATTGGTATCGATTACTATTGCATGTTATTACACGTCCCATTCCTATAAGCTCCGGAGGCACTTAGGACTACTATTCCTAAAGGGAGGGGATATTAGGATGATTGGTTTCAAAGGATAAAAATCTAAGGCGACATACAAAAACAGATAATATGGCATATAAAGGGGAATCATGTAAACAGACAAAAGGCTCATGTATACCTCCTCAAAACAAAAACACATAACTAGTATGACTTACACATACTTTTTAGGTCTAATTTAAAGTGCATAAAGACGAGGAAAGTTAATTGTTAAGGCAGATTAGTTTATTACATAACTCAGATAAAAATCTGAATCAAGCCTGCCTGCTGGTTGTAACAATTAACAAATGCGGATTCAATTTTACAGTTATTACTCTAAATCTTTCCTAAGTGTTTAGATGGGGTCCTATAGGCATGATATCTACTTAATTCAGAAGGTAGTGAAACAGTGATAACTCAAAACGTACTGCTTGCAATACTATAGGCATGCTTGTTAAACCTTGTTGAAAATAAGGGAATTATTAAACAGAGGTTCAGAATAGACGAATTTAAATTAGACTAGTTCCAAATTCTGCAGATGATGGTATCTACTATTACTGACTCTAATCCACATGGGCATGATATCTAACATTGAATGTGAATGGAACGACTCAAATTTATTTAAGAACCCATATAGGCATGATTTCTATGTGTTACTGATTTCAACATGCTATTGGGTTATAACCAATTGGGCTCTAAAAAACATGATATCTAAATACTGACAAATGTGCAGAATTTTAGATAATCCCTTTAGGCAGGTTATCAAGAGGTGATGTTGAACAAGTAAGTCCTATAGACATGGTTTCTAAATGTAACGTGAATATGCAGAATTGGAGCAATCTTATAGGCATGTTTTCTAAATGCAATTTGAACAAGTAGGGAATGCAGTCCTACAGGCATGTTTCTACCCTTGAGCATGCATAATTTCCCAATCCTTTATTTTTCACTAGCCAACCCCAAATGTTCATTACAAATTATTATAAAACAGGAATAATAAATTACATGAAAAAGAGTACAAAGAAAAGTTACAACCAGAGGAAGCCTAATTCTTGACTTCCTCTCTGAGTTATGAGATAAACCAACTCAAAATACCATTGATCCAAAGCCTTTCTCAGCCTTGAGTGTGTCAGAGTTCCCTAAGGGCCTCAATAGGACCCCGGACAGAATAGGGACAAGTACAATGTGGAAATACCAGCCCTCATATGTCCAAGTTCAGAGGGAGCTCATAGGCCCAAGGCAAGGCTCACATGAGGGGGGCAGAACTTAAGTCTAAGAAGAGAGTGAAAGGTGCAGAAACTGAGTTATAAGAACTAAGGGAATGAAGGAAAGGGAAAGGGTGAGGGGAGTCAGCCATTAACACTTCAAAGAATTGATAACTTCACACAAAGGGGCAGGGGATTAGGAATCCTTTGCAAGGGGGCCTATATACTTAGGCATGGGTTAATTTTGGGCATGCACAGCAATAGGGAGTACTGTAATGCTTGTAAATCAACACGAACACATAACATATAAGGGTAACATGCAGGTTATGATACATTGATTCAGAACAGGAGAAAGGAAATTACATCATGCTAAATAATGGCATTGAATTAAATACAAGTAGTAGGCAGACAAGAATGCAAAATCAGTAAGTAAGCATGTTGTTGTTGGTGCTGAAAAACTTAATTAGAACATACCAGTCAAACAAGCAAAGTGCAGTAAAGAAAAGTAGCGGGACTTCGAAACATAGCCTTGGCTTTCAGCCGGCTAAACAGGCAGTAGCACAAGTAATAGTAAAGCAAGAGAGAGTGTTTGAATGTAAGTGCGAGTTCAGAACTAAAAGTGTTTGTGTTTTTGAAAGAGAAGAAGTAACGGGTATTTATATTTTTTTGAAAACGAGTAAGAAAGAGGTAATAAGCTACAAATATGGAAACAATCATGATTCAGAATCAATTATACAAGTGATTGCCCTTAATTAAGGGGTCACTTTCTTAACGGGCAGTGACAGGTTCGGAATAAGGAAAGGAATCAATTACAAAGCAGGCTGAAAGTTGCCATAAAAGAAGTAGTAAAATACAAGTAAGCAATTCAAGTCTAGGTACAGAGATACTCTAATTTTGGAAAGGATTCAGTTAGGCAAAACAGGAAAGAAATCAATTAACCTTAATAGGCTAGTGAAATCAGAATCTCACAAAGGAAAAGTTTAAACTTAGTCACGAGTTTGAAAATTAGTCATAGAAGGAGACTCAGCATATAAATAGGGTGCATAAACATAATACATGCGAGGCTAGGCATGTTGGCAAGAAGAAATAGCACACAACATTAGCACAAAGATTCAGTAGATAGCAACGTTCGAAGCCTGACAGTCTAGTAGGTCAAGTAGTGAAGAAAACCTAGAATATAAAAAGTATGCGAAGGTCTCACAGTAGCAGGTGAGGAAAACCCCTTTAGAAAAATTAGGGTTTCGAGCATATTTGAGTTTTAGAGACGATAGAAACCAAACAATCAGAAGAATCACACAATGGGAGCAAAAGATTTCGAAATAAAGAACCTCAAATCGAGTCATGCACTTAAACGAACAGTCTCAGACCCAAAACCCTGGGATTTTCAACAATAGGAGAGTTTTAAAAGAGAATAAGCAAACAAATCGGACAAAACTCAGGCAAACAAGCATTTCTTTAGTAAACAGTTAAAAGACTTTAGGGGTTTTAACATGCAAACTTAGGTAGAAGAACGATATAAGCAAACATAGCCAAACATGTCAAATAATCATAGAAACATTTTGAAATAACTTAACAGAAAGCCTAATCGAAAAGATAAGGGGTTTTGAAAGCAGAGTTTTAAAAGAAAATATGAGAAAAACACTTAGAGGTTCAGAGCACACATAGATCTGAAAAAGATCTAAAAAAGAAATCGAAGGAACCTTAAAGGCTAAGGTTTCAGAAGAACCCCAAATGGTGAGAAAGACTTTGAAAACCAACGATCTAAGCAGGAGAGTCAAGAGTCTGACTCGAATAGCCATGGCTGGCCGGAGAAAAAGTCAGAGACGACCGGAGAATAGCCATGAACTGCAATCGAACAAGCCTGGACCAAGCTCTTTTGAGATCTAGCCTTGAGACCATAATAATAGAGCACGTAGAAGCCATAGAAGGTGGATATAGGTCTCCGATGACTTTGGGAACCATAAATTTTGGGAGGTATTAGGGTTGTAGTTGATGGTGGCGGCTAGGGTTTGAGAGGATTTGAGAGAGAGTTAAGAGAGAAGGGGATTCAGAGGTGGCGGAATTTAGAAATGAGGCTAGGGTTAGGGGTCGTTTGAAGTAAAAAAGGCAAGGATGGTTGTTGCCGTTGATCTGAATGATCAACGGCCTGGATCAAAACGGGCGAGTGGGCGGGTTATGAAGATGGGTTTGGGTCGGATTAAATTGGAATTGGGTCATGGGTTCAAATGGTTTAATTTGAGTTCAATTGGGGTCAGAATAGGGCTATAATCGATATGAAATTGGGCTAACATTTAAATAGCCAATTTTCCCTATTTAATTTATAAAAAATAATAAATTAATTTCTGGAAATAAATTAAAGGTACCAAAATGATTTATATCACATAATTAACTATTTAAAAATATCAGACCTAATTTTTATGAATATAAACGTAATTAATCTTAAAAGAGGTTAATATTATAATTATGTACAATTTAACTTTAAAAATACTAAATGACTTTGTAAAAATATGCAAAAATTATATTACCTATATTTTAGCACAAATATAAGAATCCAATAAATGAATCACCAAAATGATAATTTTGGGAATAATTATTGGGTTTTTATGGATAAAATAGGGCAATAAATCGATTTAAAAATTAAGAAAAAATAATAAAACATTTGGACATACTTATATATGCATACATATGCTATTTTTAAAGTATTTTGCATATTAAAATATACAGGAAAAAATTGGATATCAACAGCTGTCCCTCTTTACCCGGGAAGGATGAAAGAGTTATCGGGTAAAAATATGATGGCCAATTTTCACCGAACGAAATGGTTCGAGGAGGTTTAGGTCGTGCCCTAGCTTTCGAGTTGCCTACATATCCCTGGTCTTATAGGAATCAGGCCATATGTAGTTTCGTATTCGTCGGCGGAGTATGCCGATAGAGACTTTTCAAGAACGGACGCAATATCTAGGGTCGGGTGTGTGGTAGGTTTGTGGAAATGATTAGGTTTGATATGGCTGCAGGAACTAGAGTGGAACCGCTCCTGCCGAGATGGTCGTTGCTTTCCGGTTTACCTGCGAATAAGCAATACAAACATATATTGTGCATAAATTTAAACATGATGCAATTTCCCGTCGGACCGTGAGGATTGTCTTTGGACGGTTAGAATGACGTCCTTAGACCATGATGTCCTGGGCCATGAAGCGTGTAATAAAGAATTCGCAGGCCATGAAATGATGCTCTCGGGCTATGAGGATGATGCCTCCGAACCATGATGCCTTTGAATAATGATATACAAAAGATTAAAAGGGGTCCTCAGGCCATGACATGGCGTTCTCGGGCTATGAAAATGGTGCCTCCGAACAATGACGCCTTTGGATAATTTGGCGATCTTTCATCCCATGAGATGCAGTATGTGGCAATCTTTCAGCCATGCAAATGTAGAGGTCGCGATCTTTCAGCCATGCAAATGTAGAGGTGGCGATCTTTCAGCCATGTAAATGTAGAGGTGGTGATCTTTCAACCATGCAAATGTAGAGGTGGTGATCTTTCAACCATGCGAATGTAGAGGTGACGATCTTTCAGCCATGCAAATGTAGAGGTGGCGATTTTTCAGCCATGCAAATGTAGAGGTGGCGATCTTTCAGCCATGCAAATGTAGAGGTGGCAATCTTTCAGCCATGCAAAATAAAGATAAGGAGGCGATCATTCAGCCATGCAAATGTAGATGGAGACAGTGTTTAGTCTCGGAAGGTAGAATGGTAGCCTTATGCAATGCAGAAAATGCAAATGGAGACGGCGTTTAGTCTCGAAAGGCAGAATGGTAACCTTATGTACGAAATAATGTAGCAAATGGTAACAGAGCTTTCTTAGCTGATAGAAGGTTGCGATATTGTGACTGCTGGGGACATTGTGCCACATGGAATATCACCAGCGCGCGTGGATAGCAAATGTTGTTAAGTTTAATAATTCTGAGAATTGTATTCCTAAACAGTGTTTGTCTCGTGAGTGTATAGCATGTCTGATGCTTTCGTAATCTAAGTGCCTGCATCCAAAGAAAAATCGTGAGTTTTGAAAGGGGGAGGTTAGTTTGTATCCTTGCTGGCTCTGCTTGATCTGCTTGGCTTTGATCTGGTGATACTATATGTATCATTGGGGGAGCATTGCTAAACAGGGCAATTTCAGTATAAACATGCATGATTTTATAAAATATGACATAAGTACATAAATAAGAAACAACTTTTAGATGAACCGATGACTGTGACGTGGTTTAAGACATTACAACCTCTCTTGCTACGGAATTTGGAGGGTCCTTCTCAAAATTCTACCCCAGTTTAATGGGTTGATGTTTCTGACTGTTGCTTGCGATGATTGGCTAAAATCACTTTGAAATTTTGAGGATCCTCCTCAAAATTCTGCCCCAGTTTCCAATTGCGGGGGGAAATGAAAATTTTATTGAATTGTGATCGAACCCATAGGGCTGCCTACGTATCCCCTCTTAAATGGGAATTAGGTCAGGCGTAGTTCAATTTACATCATATAGGAAAGCATAAAGATTACACATAGTAACGTTTGACTGCATCTGAGTTGATAGGCTTTGGCCAGACTTCTCCATCCATTTCTACGAGTATGAGGGCTCCTCCTATCAGAATCCGGTGAACCATGTATAGACCCTGCCAGTTAGGAAAGAACTTCCCTTTTGCTTTATCTTGATGAGTAAAAATTTTCTTTAATACCAGCTGCCCTAGTGTGAACTGTCTCGGCTTGACTCTTTTGCTGAAGGCTTTGGAGATTCTGTTCTGATAGAGTTGACCATGGAAAACTGCATTCATTCTCTTTCCATCTATAATGGCTAGTTGCTCATAACGTGTTTTTACCTATTCTGCGTCGTCGAGCTCAGCTTCTTGTATGATCCTTAGGGAAGGAATTTCACTTCGAAGGGAATGACTACCTCTGTACCATAAACTAGCATATAGGTGGTTGCCCCAGTTGATGTGCGGACTGTGGTGCAATATCCTAATAGAGCGAATGACAACTTCTCGTGCCACTGCTTATGCTTTTCTATCATTTTCCTTAGTATCTTCTTGATATTCTTGTTGGCGGCCTCTACGGCCCCGTTCATCTGAGGGTTGTAGACTGTAGAATTCTTGTGTCGGATCTTGAAGGTTTCACACATAGCTTTCATCAAGTCACTGTTGAGGTTGGAGCCATTATCAGTAATGATTGACTCTGGAATCTCGAATCGGCAAACGATGCGGTTGCGGACAAAATCTGCCATGACTTTCTTGGTTACTGCTCTGAAAGATGCTGCTTCGACCCATTTGGTGAAATAATCGATTGCTACCAAGATAAATCTATGCCCATTGGAAGTGACGGGCTCGATTGGTCTAATAACATCCATCCCCCAAGTGGCAAACGCCATGGTGAGCTTGTTGCATTAAGCTCATTTGGAGGTACCTTTATCATGTCTACATGTATCTGGCAATGATGGCATTTCTGAACATACTGGATGTAGTCCGTCTCCATAGTCATCCAAAAGTAACCAGCTCGGAGTATCTTCTTTGCTAAGATAAAATCGTTCATATGCAGACCACAGGTCCCGGCGTGAATTTCTTCTAGTAGCCCGGATGCTTCCTTTACGTCGACACACCTTAATAGTCCCAAATCAGGAGTCCTCCTATACAGGATTCCTCCACTGTGAAAGAAATTATTGGACAACCTCTGAAGTGTGTGTTTTTGAGTAGGATTTGTAAGTTCTGGGTATTCGCCTTTTGCCAAATATTCTTTGATATCATGAAACCAAGGTTTTCCATCTGCTTCTTCTTCAACATGGGCGTAATAAGCTGGCTGATCATGGAGCTTTACTGGAATGTGATCAATGAAGTTTTTTTCTAGATGTTATATCATGGATGATAGGATAGCCAATGCATCGGCGAACTCATTCTGGACTCTGGGAACATGTTGGAACTCCGTCTTTGCGAACCTCTTTCTTTATTCATGTACATGATGCAGATACGGGAGTATGTTGGAGTTCTTGGTTGCCTATTCTTCTCGTACCTGGTGTATAAGCAAGTCTGAATCTCCAATCACTAGCAACTCTTGAATGTTCATGTCAATAGTCATCTTGAGCCCTAGGATGCAGGCTTCATACTTGGTCATGTTGTTGGTGCACGGGAATCTGAGTTTGGCGGACACCTGATAATGCTGATCGGTTTCCGATACGATGACTGCTCCTATGCCAACTCCCTTGAAGTTTGCTGCTCCATCGAAAAACATTCTCCAACTGTCATAGGATTCTGCAATATCTTCTCCTATGAATGATACCTCTTCGTCAGGAAAATACGTTTTCAGGGGTTCGTATTCTCCATCCACGGGGTTCTCAGCAAGGTGATCTACTAGTGTCTGTCCCTTGATTGCCTTCTGAGTTACGTAGACAATGTCAAATTCACTCAACAAAATTTGCCACTTGGCTAGCTTTCCAGTGGGCATGGGCTTCTGAAAGATGTACTTCAGAGGATCCATCCTTGATATGAGATATGTAGTATAGGCACAGAAGTAGTGCCTCAGCTTCTGAGGTACCCAAGTCAAAGCACAATATGTGCGTTCTAATAGAGATTACCGGGCCTCGTACGGGGTGAACTTCTTGCTGAGATAATAGATGGCCTGCTCCTTCCTCCCCGTTTCATCATGCTTCCCCAAAACGCAACTGAAAGCTCCATCCAATACTGCAAGGTAGAGTAATAAGGGTCTACCTGGCTTAGGCAGGACTAAGACTAGTGGTGTTCACAGGTATTTCTTGATTCTGTCGAAGGCTTTTTGGTAGTCATCAGTCCATTTGGTAGTGGCGTCCTTCTTTAACATCTTAAAGATTGGCTCACAGATAACTGTAGACTATGTTATGAATCGGCTGATATAGTTAAGTCTCCCCAAGAAACTCATTACGTCCTTCTTGTTCTTTGGTGGTGGCAACTCTTGAATAGCTTTGACCTTTAATGGATCCAGTTCTATTCCTCGGTGACTCACAATAAACCCAAGTAGTTTTCCGGCAGGAACCCTAAATGCACACTTTGCGGGATTCAGTTTCAGGTTGTACCTTTGCAATCTATTGAAAAACTTTCTCAAATCTTCCATGTGATCAGTAGCCTTCTTGTACTTGATGATAACATCATCTACGTACACCTCAATCATCTTGTGTATCATATCGTGGAAAATGGTGGTCATGGCCCTCATGTAGGTAGCCCCTGCATTCTTTAACCCAAATGGTATCATCTTGTAACAATACATTCCCCACGGCGTAATGAAAGCCGTTTTCTCAGCATCTTCTTCATCCATCTAGATCTGATAATACCCAGCGAAACAATCTACATATGACTACAACTCATGCTTAGCACAATTGTCGATCAGGATGTGTATATTTGGCAAAGGGAAGTCATCTTTCGGACTAGCCCGGTTGAGATCCCGGTAGTCGACACAGACTCGAACCTTCCCGACCTTCTTTGGTAGAGGCACGATATTGGCTAACCATGTCTGGGTATTCTCCTACCCTGAGAACCTTAGCTTTGACCTACTTGGTGATTTCTTCTTTGATTTTTAGACTCATATCAAGCTTGAATTTTCTGCGCTTTGCTTTACTGGCGGACATGTCGGATCGGTTGGCAATTTGTGAGCCACAATAGACGTACTCAGGCCAGTCATGTCATCATACGACCAGGCAAATATGTCCTCATATTCTCTTAGAAATTCTGTGTATTCCTTATTTTCTGATGGCGATAAGTGGACGATGATTCGTATTTCTTTGACGTTTTCTGCATCTCCCAGGTTGACAATCTCAGTCTCGTCCAGGTTGGACTTAGGTTTGTTCTCAAAATTCTCAACCTCCTTAACAATCTCTTCTAGTATGTCATCTTCCTCTGAATCTATGTCTGTTTGTTGTGTTGTCTCGTTACATGTCACAATTATTGGTTCATCAAGATAAGTAATAGTAACGCTGTGTAAGTAAAGTAATGAGAGAAAAATAATAATGAGTGTTGACTCATAAAAAAAAGTCAAAATACTTTGATAAATTGCATAATCATTTTAAACATTGGAGATCTTATTGCAGGAATTGAAAACATGCGAGAAATAAAAAACTTTTAGTAAATAAGACAATGCTTATTTTAGCCTTGCTACCCCAAGGCTCGTCGGGCTCTAGTCGTCCTAATGATCCAATTATTGAGGCGTGCCCCTCTGCTTACAGCCTGTATGGAAGGGCCTTCCTCCCCCTCCTCCTCGAGAACAATACAACAGTCCATGCTATTGTCTTCTAGGAACAAGTTCTTCACTGCTGCCAGTGCTTCCTCTTCTTCTGACCCATAGATAACATCGGCCGGTTGGAAAGTCTGCTCTAAATGTGGTATTGTTTCCTCTAGCGGATAGTAAGGACCACACCATGGTGGTGACCAGTTGTTGAATTCTTTCCAAGTGTACTCATATCCCAGACCGAAAGTGGTGTTGTGTTTCTTGAGTTTTATGGGCTTAGCGATTCCTTGGAGATTCTTTCCGAGTCCTTTGTCAGGTTCGTACCCACTCCAATTCAGTATACTCTCGATTTTGTTATCCCACTATTTGTCTTTGTCAACAACATTTACCCGTTCGATGTGATGGTAAGTCTCTACACCTAGCTTCCTTCTTCCCTCGATTGATGGAATGGTCTGGCGACTGTATATAGGGTTGCTACCGTCACCATGAATGATCACCTCCTAGTGATTCCATTCAAATTTTACCACCTGATGCAGTGTTGATTCTACGGCTCCAACAGCATAAATCCATGGCCATCCCAACAGCAGATTGTAAGATGTTGGCACGTCTATCACTTGGAAATCAACATCAAATCAAGTTGGCCCCATTTGTAAACAAATACTAATTTCCCCAATAGTGGACCTCTGAGAACCGTCGAAGGCTTTCACATTTATGGCTTCATCCTTTATCTCGTGCAGTCCCCTACCCAACTTCTGGAGTGTTACCAGTGGATAAATAATGAGACTAGAACCCCCGTCGATCAAGATCCTGGTGATAAAGTAGTCCTTGCATTGCACAGTGATGTGCAGTACTTTGTTGTGACCCAACCCTTCAGGTGGCAACTCATCCTCTTGAAAGTAATTTATGACTTTCCAATACCTGTCCTACCATGTTGGCCATTTCCTTGCCAGTGATGGTGCTTGGCATGTACGCTTCACTCAGCACTCTCAACAGAGCGTTCTTGTGTGCCTCAGAATTTTGTAGCAAAGCAAGGATGGAAATTTGCGCCGGTGTTTTGTTCAATTGGTCGATGACCGAGTATTCCTTGGTATGTACTTTCTCCAAAGATCGTCTGGACCTGTCTCAATGATGGGTGACTAGTTAGAGGCATACTTGCTTGACTCAGCTAGGTGTTCCGTGGTATAGACCCTACCAGTTCTCATTATACCCTGTGCGGCAACAGTTTCCTCGAACCTAACCTTGCCTTTCCTCCTTGCCTCGGCTGTATAGTCCCACGGTATAGCCCTTGTATGGAATGGTATCATGGTCGACATCGCCACTAGGATCGGCGTGGGTATCTTTACTCCGAACGGATCCTGTACTTTGGGCGGTAGAACTGCAACTTCGAATGGTGTAGGTGCATTTGCTGGAGACACGAATTCGACCTCAATTGGTGCTGGTGTCTTTGCAGATGACGTTGTTTCAAACTCAAGTAGCACAGACATATTTAGCTCAGTGTCCCCATAGGGCTGCATCTGAACTACAATCAGATTAAGAGTAACTATTGGCTTCTTTGTGTCATCACCCTCTGCGATCAACCCGATTGATCCCTCGGGATCTCAATCATCCTCTATTTCAATCATGTGAACACCTCCACCCTTGTGGTCTGGTAGAGGATTATTGGGGATATTCGAGCAGGTTCCTTCGCCATAATAATCTTGTTGTCAATCAAAGCCTGGATCTTACGACATTCGTTGATGGTGTGTCCTTTCATGCCAGAATGGTATGCACATGATTTGTTTGGGTTAACCCACTGAGAGTAGTTCTCAGGGGTTGCAGCAAGGATGGGGGTGACATAACCAGCAGCTTTGAGTCTCTCGTACAACTGGTCAATAGGTTCAGCAATGTCTGTGTATTGTTTAGGAGGTCTGCGGTCAAAATTTGGTCGAGGTTTAGGGAAGTTTTGGCATGTAGGAGGTGATTAATAATGGGACAGTTGAGCATTGTAGGCTTGGTAAACATGTGCGGGCTGGGAATATCTGGGTGAAGTAGGTTAATATGTGGGCGGTGGAGGTGATTAATAAATAGGTGGTGGAGTTTGGTAGCAGGGTGAGGGTGCTTGGTAGTTCGGAGTAGGCTGATATGTGAGTGGAGGAGTTGGGTAAATTTGGTATTTGACAGGAGATTTGGTTCTTCGTGTAACCATTACGGCTCATACGTCCCTTTTCTTAGACACACCACCAGACTATAAGGCCTTATTGGTAGCTTGCAAGGCCTCGAAGTTCGTAACTATACCGCTTTTGATGCCTTCTTCGATCCTTTTACCCAGCTTCATAATGTCAGAAAATTTATGGCTCTCAATCAACATTAGCCTTTCATAATACTGCGGGTCCTGAGCCCGGACAAAGAATTTGTTCATCTATTCCTCCTCTAAGGTAGGTCTGACCTTAGCAGCTTCGGACCTCCAACGAGTAGCATACTCACGAAATATTTCTGTGGGCTTCTTCTTTAGATTCTGAAGGTAGAACACATCCGGTGCATTCTCCGTGTTGAACCTGAACATGTCCATAAATTTGAATGTCATGCCTACCCAGCTCGACCATTTATTTGGATCTTGGCTAATATACCAGGACAAATCATCTCCTTTCAGGCTCCTCATGAAAAGTTTCATGCGGATTCACTCGTCTTTCCCTACTCCAACCAGCTTGTCACAGTACGTTCTCAAATGGACCCTTTGATCGCCTGTACCATCAAACATTTCGATCTTCGGAGGTTTGTACCCCTCGGGCTGTATGCAAAGATCTTCATAGTTCAGCCCCTCAATCCCCTTGCTTCCTTCAACGCCTTTAATCCGGCTAGTCAATTTCTTAAGTTCATCAGCCAGGTTCATGATGAGCGAGTCTTTTTCATTAGACTCGGGTGTGTTTGAGATGGGTTGGGTGGAATGTGGCATAGTCTCCACATAGATGGGGGTGTTATGGTGGGTGTCGAAGTGGTCATTTATGGAGTTTTGGGGTTCTAGGATGAGCAACAGGGTGTTGTTTGAGGTATGGCAGGTGTTGCAGTAGTGGTGAGGAGCGGGATGATTTTGTTGCTTTGGGATGTTCTGTGGAGGTGTAGGGTTCTGAGCGTTTGGGAAATTAATATCCGGAGTGGTGAGGGAAAATGACAAATTTTGCCAGATTTCGGACCTGATCAAGTTCTTCTTGAAATTTCAGCAGTTTTTGTTCAAGTTGGGATGCATTTTCCTTAGGGACCAGAGTACCATGACCATGAGTGACCTCTATCCATTTAGTTGAGTTTTCTTTTCTGGCATTGTTCAAATCTTCCATCTTCCCTTTGTTCTTATTTTTGACAAGACTAAGAGGAGGAGTGGGTGGAGGGCTCCTGGATCTCGTGGAATAAGATGATGTTTCCAGAGTGCACGAACTAACCTTCGGGGAGGGGAATAATAAAAACAAAGACAAAAATAAAAACAAAAGGTAACCAAGTTAGTGAGGATTATAATAAGGGTTGCAATATTTAAACACATAGTGCAAGAATGTAAATCGTGTCCTAATTTGGGGACCTCTTTGTGCCCGAGGTGGGCCTAGCGACAAATTGATTTGGAGAACTTAGATGCTAAATACCTCATTTTATTGATAAAAAGTATATGAACCCCAAATCGACACTAAATAACAGGAAATAAAAGTCACTAATGGCCATTGGCCTTATTACATTTCATAAAAAGAAAAACTCCTATCTACTTGGTCCTAGAAGGACCTTCCCCAGATTCGACATCCTTGGCTCCGTCGAACAGCTTTCCCAACTCGCGAAGTCCCAGCAACATGTAGGCTTTGACTAGATGTTCGCCCTCGTTCCCTTCAGCATTTTGGCAGTCTTCGGCCCTCTTGAGAAACTTTCTTTCCAATTCCACTATGCCTCGCTCCAAGTATCCCAGTCGCTTGTTGGCACTGATAGCCATGTCCTTCCATTCCTTAATCAATTTCTGGTTGGCTTCTTGTAACTCACGGTGCTAGTTTTCGCACTCCCGAATCCTCTTGCGCAGTTGGTTGTATTTGACCTGTGCCTCGGCCCTTTCATCTATGATCCGGTGGCCCCTAGTAAACCCTGGCTGGCCCAGACCATCATGATTATCTTCCAACCAGCCTGAATAGTAGGGAGCACAACCAGTGTGGTATCTCTCTGGCTCGATGGTATCTCTCCCTATGACGATCTTGCAGTGCCACATATGCTAAGCTTGGAACTTATAAGGACTATCATCAGCCTGGACGTCAGCCCAGAAATGACTCATCTTATCGACCCTGGGTATAACTTGCTTCGTATCAGCTTGCCTCATAACCCGGAAAGGGACGTAAGGGTATGTTCCTCTCAGACTGATCAATATCAGAAATGGTGCATCCCTGGATCGGGCGATGAATTCCTCGGTCGGAAACCACTCGAACATCCATTGTACCTGACCCTCGGTTAGATTATCAAACAGCTCTACCTATCCCTTGGCATCTTCCGGTTGAGCGAACATGTTGGGCATGTAATTCATCCGCCTTGGATGATGGAAGGCTATATGCTCATCCCAGTCCCTTCTTTGAATCTCTTGTCGCTATTCACCCCTTTGGAGATGCTCCATGAGCCAGAGCTGAAGTAGCAAATTGCAGCCTTCGAAGTGTTTGGCTCCCTGTTGACACTTCTCTAGGGCTCGGTATATTTCCGCAATGGTCATGGGCATAATGCTGAATGGTTGCCTGCCAATTCTTTCCATTAAGGTCTTAGTTACCATAGCCAGTCTGGTGTGGATTCTAGCTTTCTTCATTAGAGACACGATCAATCCCAGGAAACAAAACATGAATACAAAGACCCTTCGGTGAATATGCCCTAATGATGTGATGGCGAACTCATCAGGATAGGTACGGTAGGTTTTGTTGTGATCGTACCTCTTATACAAATAGTCAAAAGGGATATATGATTCTTTTAGACATATCAGTTCTAGATTCTTCTTCAGACCCATCATTTTGAGGAAACCCCTACCCTTGCGGTTCTCAGGCATTAACAAGCCTGGAGTTTCCCATGATATACCGGTCAATCCTCTTATCTCTTCTAGCAAAGGTGTCATTTCAATGTCCCCGAAGCGGAATACGGACCTCTCACAATCCCAGAACAGAGTAGCAGCTTCTATGATCTTGTTGTTGGGTTGGATTTCTAGGAGAGAATGTAGGTTTCCCAAATATTTTCGAACAAGAGTTTGATCACTAGAGTGAAGATCCTCCCACCAACGTAGCAATTTTGGGTGGATATTGGTGACCATACCGAATCTGGGGACTTCATGCCTCATATTTCTACAAGACAAATAAGGTTAGGCCCTTACCCCCACCAAACTCGGCTATTTAATATCAACAATTAGCATAAAGCATTTGGTTCTCCAAATAAATGCACAGAACGTGGTGACGTCCATTTGGGTTTAGGGAAATCCAGTGGACTTTGGACAAGGCTATCTTAAAGATTCATTATGCGAACAACATAACTGACTCGGCTAGGTTTGACCATGATGCATGCACAGTTTAAACAGAGTAAAGTTTCTATGGGGTTTTAGACTAGTACCCTTGAGCGGTAAACTCAAGCAGAAAAGGCGCGGAACTGTCGACTACACTGTTGATCGACTAGTTTTACTGCAAATATGTCTTTTCTAGATTTAGGGGTAATAATATGGGAAGAGCGCAACCACTCATGATAAGCGTTGCTATGGGATTCGTTTGGCACGAGTGGAATATAATGTTGAGCATGATTATGCAATAATTAAAAGCATGTTGACACGTATTTTTATGTTAAGAAAGTAGTAAATACAGCAGTTTCATAATTTAAAGCAGTAATGAAAGAACGAAACAAAGAAGATAAGTCAGTTTTGCAATTGAAAAGGGAATTGAATGCTTAAAGAAATTAAACAATTAATTGCACATAAAGAGGTATGAATTCACAACAATAGCCTGAAATGTTAAAAGCCTAAAAATCCCTAGCAAAGTCGTCATGCTGTCGCGCCCCCTTTTTCTCGCGAAATCGGGTTTATGACATTTGGAAGGACAACTCATTCCTTTTGGGAACTGGGTTTTTGCATTTGAAGAGTCGCCACCTAATGATTAAGATGCATTAGGAAACCAATAGAGATTCAATTCTAAGTTTGTTTGGGTAACCAGAGATTGGGTAAGGGCTTGAAATTATCCCAAGGGGAAGGTGTTAGGTACCCCCCAGGATCCACTAGTGTGGTTCCCGGCCAGACAGTTATTGTGAATTTGGGGTGCAATTAACATATAAGCATATAAGGCTCAAATAAGAGGGAATTTCAATGCACAATAGTTTGAAAGTAAACAAAGCTTGAAAGAGCAATTAAAAGAGCTGATTTTAAATAAGGAGTTACAATGCTTAAAAAAGAAGGGGAAATAAAGAAAGGGGGTCTTAGGTTTACAAAAAATATGGATCACATCAATGCAATACCTGGTAATCACTCCTCAAAAGAGAAGTTACACGTGGCATTAGCGCACCGGTCATCATATCCATATCTACCCTTCCCACCCTATTAAGGTATTACAGCGCGGATTGGTCTCGATTACTACTGCATGCTATTACCCATCCCATTCCTATCAGTCCTGGAGGCACTTATGACTACTATTCCTAAAGGGAGGGGATATTAGGCTGATTGGTTTCAAAGGATAAAAATCTAAGGCGACATACAAAAACAGATAATATGACATATAAAGGGGAAGCATGTAAATAGACAAAAGGCTCATGTATACCTCCTCAAAACAAAAGCACATAACTAGCATGACTTGCACATACTTTTTAGGTCTGATTTAAAGCACATAAAGATAAGGGAAGTTAATTGTTGAGGCAGATTAGTTTATTACATAACTCAGATAAGAAGTCTGAATCAGGCCTGTCTGCTGGTTGTAACAATTAACAAAGGCGGATTCAATTTTACAGTTATTACTCTAAATCTTGCCTAAGTGTTTAGACGGGGTCCTATAGGCATGATATCGACTTAATTCAGAAGGTGGTGAAACAGTGATAACTCAAAATGTACTGCTTGCAATCCTATAGGCATGCTTGCTAAACCTTGTTGAAAATAAGAGAATTATTAAACAGAGGTTCAGAATAGACGAATTAAAATTAGACTAGTTCCAAATTCTGCAGATGATGGTATCTACTATTATTGACTCTAATCCACATGGGCATGATATCTAACATTGAATGTGAATGGAATGACTCAAATTTATTTAAGAACCCCTATAGGCATGATTTCTATGCGTTACTGATTTCAGCATGCTACTGGGTTATAACCAATTGGGCTCTAAAAAAACATGATATCTAAATGGTGATAAATGTGCAAAATTTTAGATAATCCCTATAGGCAAGTTATCTAGATGTGGTGTTGAACAAGTAAGTCCTATAAACATGGTTTCTAAATGTAATATGAATATGCAGAATTGGAGCAGTCCTGTAGGCATGTTTTCTAAATGCAATTTGAACAAGTAGAGAATGCAGTCTTATAGGCATGTTTTCTACCCTTGAGCATGCATATTTTCCCAACCCTTTTTTTTACTAGCCAGCCCCAAATGTTCATTACAAATTATTACAAACCAGGAATAATAAATTATATCAGAAAGAGTACAAAGAAAAGTTACAACTAGAGGAAGCCTGATTCTTGACTTCCTCTCTGAGTTATGAGATAAACCAACTCAAAATACCATTGATCTAAAGCCTTTTTCAGTCTTGAGTGTGTCAGAGTTCCCTAAGGGCCTCAATAGGACCCCCGGGAAGTGCTCACATCCAAGTTTCATAACCAGAATAGGGACAAGTGCAGTGTGGAAATACCAGCCCTCATGTGTCCAAGTTCAGAGAGAGCTCAAGAGTCCCAAGGCAAGGCTCACATGAGGCGGGCAGAATGTAAGTCTAAGAAGAGAGTGAAAGGTGTAGAAACTGAGTTCTAAGAACTGAGGGGATAAAGGAAAGGGAAAGGGTGAGGGGAGTCGGCCATTAACACTTTAAAGAATTGATAACTTCACACAAAGGGGAAGGGGATTGGAAATCCATTGCAAGGGGGCCTATATACTTAGGAATGGGTTAATTTTGGGCATGCACAGCAGTAGGGAGTAGTGTCATGCTTGTAAATCAACCAGAACACATAACATATAAGGGTAACATGGAGGTTATGATCCTAGGAGGATCGAATTTGGGTCATGCTTGGCAATATTCAATGTTGTCATGCCCCAAACTAACCACAAGTATTAATCACATTGGGGTAGGGGTGTGGGATTCATAATATATTGATTTAGAATAGGAGAAAGGAAATTACAGCATGCTAAATAATGGTACTGAATTAAATACAAGCAGTAGGCAGACAAGAATGCAAAATCAGTAAGTAAGCATGTTATTGTTGATGCTGAAAAACTTAAGTAGAACATACCAATCAAAGAAGCAAAGTGCAGTAAAGAAAAGTAGCAGGACTTCGAAATATAGCATTGGCTTTCAGCTGGCTAAACAGGCAGTAGCCAAGTAATAACAAAGCAAGAGAGAGTGTAAGTGTGAGTTCAGAACTAAAAGTGTTCGTGTTTTTGAAAGAGAGGAAGTAACGGGTATTTATAGTTTTTTGAAAACGAGTAAGAAAGAGGTAATAAGCTACAAACATGGAAACAATCATGATTCAGAATCAATTATACAAGTGATTGCCCTTAATTAAAGGGTCACTTGCTTAACGGGCATTGAAAGTTCGAAATAAGGAAAGCAATCAATTAAAAAGCAGGCTGAAAGTTGCCATAAAAGAAGTAGTAAAATAACAAGTAAGCAATTCGAGTCTAGGTACAGAGATACTCTAATTTTGGAAAGGATTCAGTAAGACAAAACAGGAAAGAAATCAATTAACCTTAATAGGCGAGTGAAATCAGAATCTCACAAAGGAAAAGTTTAAACTTAGTCACGAGTTTGAAAATTAGTCAGAGAAGGAGACTCAGCATATAAATAGGGTTCATAAACATTATACATGCGAGGCTAGGTCTGTTGGCAAGAAGAAATAGCACACAACAGTAGCACAAAGATTCAGTAGATAGCAACGTTTGAAGCATGACAGTCCAGTAGGTCAAGTAGTGAAGAAAACATAGAATATCAAAAGCATGTGAAGGTCTCACAGTAGCAGGTGAGGAAAACCCCTTTAGAAAAATTAGGGTTTCGAGCATATTCGAGTTTTAGAGAAGATAGAAACCCAACAATCAGAAGAATCACATAAAGAGAGCAAAAGATTTCGAAATAAAGAACTTTAAATCGAGTCATGCACTTAAACGAACAGTCTCAAACCCAAAACCCTGGGATTTCCAACAATAGGAGAGTTTTAAAAGAGAATAAGCAAACAAATCGGACAAAACTCAGGCAAACAAACATTCGTTTAGTAAACAGTTAAAAGAAATTAGGGGTTTTAACATGCAAACTCAGGTAGAAGAACGATATAAGCAAACATAGCCAAACATGTCAAAGAATCAGAGAAACATTTTGAAATAACTTAACAGAAACCCTAATCGAAAAGATAAGGGGTTTTGAAAGCAGAGTTTTAAAAGAAAATTTGAGAAAAACACTTAGAGGTTCAGATCAAACATAGATCTGAAACAGATCTAAAACAGAAATCGAAGGAACCTTAAAGGCTAAGGTTTCAGAAGAACCCCAAGTGGTGAGAAAGTCTTTGAAAACCAACGATCTAAGCATGAGAGTCAAGAGTCTGACTCGAATAGCCATGGCTGGCCGGAGAAAAAGTCGGAGACGACCGGAGAATAGTCATGAGCTGCAATCGAATAAGCCTGGACCAAACTCTTTTGAGATCTAACCTCGAGACCATAATAGTCGAGCACGTAGAAGCCATGGGAGGTGGATATATGTCTCCGATGACTTTGGGAACCATAGATTTGGGGAGGTATTGGGGTTGTAGTTGATGGCAGCGGCTAGGGTTTGAGAGGATTTGAGAGAGAGTTGAGAGAGAAGGGGATTCAGAGGCGGCGGAATTTGGAAATGATGCTAGAGTTAGGGGTCGTTTTAATTAAAAAAGGCAAGGATGGTTGTTGGTCGTTGATCTGAATGATCAACGGCCTGGATCAAAATGGGCGAGTGGGCGAGTTATGAAGATGGGTTTGGGTCGGATTAAATTGGAATTGGGTCGGGGTTCAAATTGTTTCAATTGGGGTCAGAATTGGGCTATAATCGAAATAAAATGGGCTAACATTTAAATAGCCATTTTTTCTATTTAATTTATAAAAATAATAAATTAATTTCTAAAAATAAATTAAAGGTACTAAAATTATTTATAGAACATAATTAACTATATAAAAATACCAGACCTAATTTTTATAAATATAAACGTAATTAATCTTAAAAGAGGCTAATGTTGTAATTATATACAATTTAAATTTAAAAATACTAAATGACTTTGTAAAAATATGCAAAAATTATATTACCTATATTTTAGAATAAAAATGAGAATCAAATAAATGAATCACCAAAATGATAATTTTGGGAATAATTTTTGGGTTTTTATGGATAAAATAGGGCAATAAATCGATTTAAAAATCTTTAAAAATTAAGGAAAATAATAAAACATTGGACATACTTATATATGCATACATATGCTATTTTGAAAGTATTTTGCATATTAAAATATATAGGAAAAAATTGAGTATCAATAATGCTGATTACACATATGGCAGAATTTAGACATGCTTAATAACAGCAAATAGAGAAACAAATTGAATAACTAATACAGGAACAAGCATAGATGTATAGGCATAGAACACATAAAGTTGAGTTTCAAAATCTAACTGGAGACATACCCGTTAAAGAAAGAAATGCAGAATGTAAAAACAGGTGCAACTCCACTATCTAGCCTTGGCTTTCAACCGGCTAGACCAATAGTCAGCACAAGTAGCAAAGAAAGAAGAGAGAGTTTGAATGTATGTGTGTGTATTCTGAACAGTGTGTTTGTGTTTTAAGAGGCGGAATGAGAATGTGTATATTGTACTTTAGGGAGTGAAACAAATAAGGTAAATAGAGTCACAGTTCAACCAATTAGAAGCAATCAACCAATTATGGAATCAATTCCAATTGAGAAATCTGGAAAAGGGCCCTTTAATTGGGGAGAGACAGTTAACGGTCAGAACTGGGACTTAAATAAGGTAATAAATCAACACCATACCATATATGGAGCCCATCAAATCCCCAAACTACTGATAACTAATTAAGGCAAGTATAATTAGTCACAATAGGGAAACAAGTAAAAATTCCGGAAAATAGTGATTTTAATTAGGAAAGAATTATTCAAATTCCCTAAATAGAAATCAATTAAGCAACAAAATCCCAAAGAATACTGGATTTAATAGGAAAATCACTCAAATCCCTAAATAGAGTCAGTTAATACGACTAGTTCACAGAAATAAACATAATAGAAGAAATCAGTATTACCATCAGAAACATCTAGGGTTCGAGCACACATACGAAAATTAACCAAACACGTAAAGAGATGACTAGATTAAACATTTGAAAGTAGAAAATCCTCTTGAAGAGAAGTCTGGGAAGAACCCTAATTTCAGAAAGAGTGAATAAAATCAAAGCAGTTAACTAAACAAAGGATTTTCAAAGGAAAACACCAGAAAATACTCGAACTGTTTCAGATCTACAAAGATCAGAACGGATTCGAGTAGTTACAAAACTAGGGCTTTCAAAATAGTGGAGATAAAGAAACTCAGTCAAAACCCATAGATTCAAACTAAAGTAGGAGAAAATTTGTACTCACAAACGAGAACGGCCCTAGACAGGCCATTAAACAAGTTTCAGGCAAGAACTAGGTCGAATCTCCATGAGATTCTTCTAAGGATCCATGAAATCAAGCAATCGGGGAGCGTACACGATTGGTAATGGTCGGAGAATACTCAGAATCTCCATAGATAGGAGCTCTCCGCCGATGATGGCGATTAAGGTTAGGGGTAGATCGGGAGAGAATAGGAGATGTCAGGGAGATAAGGATGGCGTGTGAAAGAGTGAATGAGAGGTTTGGGGGGTCGTTCTAGGTTAATTAGGTAAGTTTTAATGTGGACCGTTGATCTAAAGGATCAACGACCACGATTTGATGGGGGTTTAGGTCGGGTAGGTGCATATTAAGCTTAGGGTTAATTGGGCTGGTATTAAGGGGTTTGGGCTGGTATTAAAGGGTTAGGTCCGAAAATTAGAGAAATTAAAAAGGCTATTTGTTAAATACCCAAATAATTGATAAAAAATATTTTATAAAATAATTATCAATAAGAAAAAATAATTTTTATGCATAGAAGTTCTTTAAAATAATTATTCAATATTTTAAAAATATAATGGACCTAATTCTGGTAAAATAATACAGTGATGTATACATGAACTATGATTGCAAAATTAGTGCAATTGTAATCAAAAGGTGTAAATCTCGTCATTTGTAAAATAAATTGAACTTACTATAACTATAAATAGCAATATTAAGTCATGAAATGCTATAAAGCCATTTATGATGCAATTTGTAATTATTTATGTAAATAAAATACTAGGATAAAATTAATTTAAAAATATTGAAATTATGGAAAAAAAAATATCAATTAATGCTAATGCATAGCTTTGAAAGTATATATGTACTTTAAAAATATTATAGGAAAAAATTGGGTATCAACAATGAAAAATGTGCATAATCATGAAGGATAAAGTGAAGTTACCTAATGGAGATAGTACAGATATCACACGGGTTGGTAGTTCTTGGTTATCAGAAGATACTTAGTTAAACTATGTGCTTTATGTCCTTGGTTTTAAGTTCAACTTGATGTCAGTCTCAAAGTTAACTAAAGACTTATCATGTCATGTTATTTTCCTACGTGAAAGTGAAATATGTGTATTTTAGGACCTCTACAATGGGAGAGTGAAGGCGATTGATAAAGAAGATGATGGATTATACTTGCTGAAAGGAAAAGGAATCAGGGAGTTGATAGCCAATGCCAATGTTGTTAAGGAATCTGGCGTCTCAAACAATTTGTGGCACAAGAGGTTAGGACATGTTTCTACACCTGTGATGCAACATATTTCTTTTCTTCAGCATAATATAGATACTTCAATATAGAATAAGTGTCATGTTTACCCATTAGCTAAACAGTCTAGACTATGCTTTCCGAACAGTAAAAAGAAAAGGGGTAAACTTCTCCAATTAGTACATATGGATGTGTTGGGGGCCAACAACGTTGCTGCTCATGATAAGAAACATTATTTTCTTACTATAGTAGATGACTACTCTAGGG
The DNA here is from genome assembly GCF_000393655.2 of Nicotiana sylvestris. Taxonomy (NCBI): domain Eukaryota; kingdom Viridiplantae; phylum Streptophyta; class Magnoliopsida; order Solanales; family Solanaceae; genus Nicotiana; species Nicotiana sylvestris. Next base: position 214,517,880 of record NC_091064.1, read on the forward strand.
AAACTTGGGTCTTTCTGATGCAATTGAAGAATGAAACCATAGTTTTTCTGAAATAGTTCCTTTGTATGGTTAAAACTCAATTTGATATCTCAGTCAAGATACTCAGAACAGATAATGGTTCACAATTCTTTAATAAATAATGGAATAAAGTTCTGCAGGGTAATAGTGTGATTCATCAAAGTAGTTGTGTTTATACTCCACAATAAATGAAATTGTGGAGAGAAAACATAGGCATATTTTAGATATTGCTAGAGCATCAAAGTTTCAGGCACATATTCCTCACAAGTTTTGGGGTGAATGTGTAAAAAATGTTGTGTATATTCTTAACAGGGTGCCATCTAGGATTCTGGGAGGCAAGAGCCCTTTTGAGTTGGTGTATGGGAAAGAACCATCATTGGTTCACATGAGAGTATTTGGTTATTTGTATTTTGCCACAAATATAGTAAAGGAAGATAAATTTGCAGCGAGAGCAAGAAAAGTTGTACTCATGGTATAATCTACAACTCAAAAAGGATACAGGTTATATGATCTTACTACTAAAATATTTTTTGTTAGCAGGGATGTCATTTTTAGGAAATCAGAATTCCCACTCATGCAACCACAACATATCAGCCAATCTATCTCAACTATGGAACAATGCACAGACTTCCTAACCATCCTCATTGCAGCACCTACTCCAATTGTGAGAGGTTCCTTGCCAGAATCTGATGAGCATACTGAACATATAACACCTCCTTTGGAGGCAACACCAGAAGAAGTAGCAGCAGAACCAGTTTCCACCAGTGATGCCGATGATACAGTTCAGGATGTAGCAGCAACTGCAAGATTAGAGACCTCAACTACATTGCCCATGCCAAGTGAATCAGCAGAGCATATATCCATGGATGATCTCACAAAGTCACTATCACTTTGAACTCACAGGCAGTCCACTAGGACAAAGAATTCACCAATTTAGATGCAAGATTACATTGTGAAGGGCCTTAAATCCTCACATTGTGTGAATCCTATATCAAACTACCTATCATATGATGGTGTGACACAACGGTACAAAGACTATGTCTTGGCATTTTCCATCCTTAGGGAACCACAAATTTTTAGAGAAACAGCCCAGGATCCCAACTGGATAGAAGCTATGCAACAAGAAATTTATGCCTTGGAGGAAAACAAAATATGAGAAGTACTAGACTTACCGCCAGGAAAGAACTCTATTGGTTATAAATGGGTTTACAAGAACAAATACAAGGCTAATGGAGAGGTTGAGAGGTTTAAAGCTCGATTAGTGGCTAAGGGATATAACAAACAAGAAGGTTTAGACTACAAAGAAACTTTCTCTCAAGTGACTAAGATGATCACTATGAGATCAGTCATTGTCTCAGCTGCCTCTAGAGATTGGGGTTTATGACAAATGGATGTGTTTAATGCATTCTTACAGGGAGACTTATCAAAATAAGTGTGCATGGCCCTACCCCAAGGTTTCCAAAGACGGGGGGAGCAGAAGGTGTGTAGATTGTTGAAGTCTCTGTATGCCTCAAACAGGCATCCAGACAGTGAAATTTAAAGCTTACTTGAAGGCAGGGTTCAGCCAAAATACGATTGATTATTCCATGTTCATTAAGAGGTCCAATGGTCACATTGTTGTGATCCTAATCTATGTTGATGATCGGCTTCTTACTGGTAGTAGCAAGATTCTTATTGATGAGACAAAGGTTGTTCTACATCAGGAGTTCAAAGTGAAAGATTTAGGCAAATTAAGATACTTTCTTGGAATTGAGGTTATGAGATCCAAGCATGGCATTCTCCTCCATCAGAGGAAGTACACCGTTGAGCTCATTTCTAAATTGGGCCTTAGTGCATCCAAGTCTGCTATCACACCTCTTGAGATTAATCAGAGGCTGACTTCTGTAGAGTTTGACAAAGTTGTGAGGCTTCAGAATTTAGATCCCTTAGTGGATGTTACTAGCTATCAAAAGATAATTGGGAAATTGTTATATTTTACAGTCACACGACCTGAAATTTGTTATGCAGTTCGAAGTCGCGGTCAATCCATGCAGGCTCCAAAGAGGTCTCACATGGATGCTACTACCAGGGTTGCCAGGTATTTTAAGAATGCATCTGGATTTGGTGTTTTACTGAAGAGGGAATCTTCACAGTCTCTACTTCGGTTCTGTGATTTAGATTGGGTGTCAGCCCTTTTACTAGAAGATCAGTTAGTGGCATGGCTGTCCAACAGGATGGGCCGTCCCGGCCCAGCCCACTTCATTTTAAACGGGATGGGCCAATGTTAAACGGGACACGAAATGGAACGGGACGATCATTTCGTCCCGTTTGTCCCGTCCGGTCCTGCCTGTCCCGCGTAAATTTTTTATTTTTTTTTAATTTTAGCCGTTGGACAACGATTTCAATTGCAAAAATAGACGTTCCTAACGGCCAAAAAGTTTAAAAATGGCCTCCACCCCTCCCCCTCCCCCCCCCAAATAAAAATAAGCATCGCCTACCCCCCTCAAATTTTTAATATAACTCCTAAGTTTATTAAATTACACTTTGGCCCTATTTTCTACTATAAATACCCCTCATCCTTCTTCATTATTTTCCACAAAATATCAATCATCATCTCTCAAATCTCTTACATCCTATCTATATTATTCTCTGAATTTTCTTACTATTAACTATCAAGTGATAACTTCAAGTATTTGGGCAAATTTTTGGAGCAACTTTCAAGCTTCAAATTAATTCGTCTAGTATTTGGAGAAATATTTTGGGCAATTTCTTCAAGTTTCAATATTAATCACGGTTCCATCTCCTAATTTTAATATATAATTTTTGCGTATCATTTTAATGCTTAATTTTTGTATTTACTTTACGTGTTCTATTTTCGTATTTTATTTGTGTGTTTAATTTTTGTGTTAACTTTTTAAACTTAATTTCATATTTAAATTATGGAACCTAAAAATGTATTTGGCATGTTTAAAAAAAGTAGTAAAAAATAGTAAAGGTGAAAGTAGTAGTAACATAATCCTAGTCCTAATCCTAACCTTTCTCCTAGAATTAGAAAACATATAGATGAAATGACTCATGTTGATGAAACTTCATTTTCCCAACCCCCTGCATGTTATAATATTAATATCGGAGAACAACTAGATCATGAAACTTTACAAAGACAATTTGGCAATGATATTTTTTTAGGACGAAGAAATGAGGATGACGAAAATGAGGAAGAAGAATTAGATGAAAGACTCACTAGTCTCGCAACACAAGCTCCAACTCAGAGTCAATCTCGGTCTGGAGCTTTACCCCTTGTATCCCCTATAAGGAGTAAGCCTAAGGCTGAATGTCCCAAAACATCACTTGTATGGAAAAAATTTAAATATGATAAAGTCAATCATCGTGCTATATGTGAAAAATGTAAGCAACAATTTGCACACACAAAAAGTGGTGGGACGGGGGGTTTAACCAGACACTTACTTATGGATCACAAATTTTTATAGATACAAGCTAACATAGAAGCCGGAAAAATTATAGATCCTAGCACCGGTACTAGCACTCCTAGGGGATCTAGCGGGGGTTCTAATTTTGTACAACAACAGCTTGACCCTGCTTCTGGTACTGTTTTACGACCCTATAACAAAGATAGAGATCGTGAGAACTTAGCAAAAATGGTGGTTGTCTGTGGCTTACCTTTTACTTTTCCTTCTCACCCTGCTTTTGTGCATTATATACAAGAAACTTATAACCCTGCTTTTCAAGGTTTTTCTAAGACCACGATTAGAAATGATGTTTTTAAATTTCAAACCGAATATCTTCAGTATATTCGTTGTGTATTTTTTCACTTAGATTGTAAAGTGTCTATCACAACTGATATAGGTCGTAGTCCTAATGGTTGTGATTATTTAACTGTTACATATCAGTGGGTTGATCATTACTGAAACATGCAAAAATGTATTATTGGTTATAAATTTGTTGATTCAAAACACACTGGAGCATATATTGCAACTACTGTTCTATAAATACTTGATTTTTATGGACTCATTGATAAAGTTTTAACTATCACCTTAGATAATTCCTCTACTAACACAACCGCAACAACTAGTTTAAAAATTAGACTTTGTCAAATTAATTCAATAATTTTTCATGTTAGATGTGCATGCCATATTTTTAACTTGATTGTAAAAGATGGTCTTAATTTATTTTATAATGCTTGTAGTAAAATACAACATGCTTGTGCCTATATTTTTTGTGCTAATAAAGCGAGTAGAATTCGCGAATTTGCTCAACAATGTGCTAGTGCTAACCTTCCATTTAGAAAAGTTCCAAAAGATATTTGTACTATGAGGAATTCTACTTATGAAATGCTTAAATATGCGTATGATTATCGGGTGTCTATCCAAAAATTATTTAATATGCATAATGGTATCCCCGCTGATCAAATTGTTGATTCTGATTGGGATAAGATCAAAGAGCTTACTAAATTTTTAGAAAAATTTTATTATGCTACAAAATAATTTTCTGATATATATTATCCTACTGTTACACAAATATTATGGTATATTTATGGAATTTCTGTTGTATTTTGTAAGTATAAAACAAATCCAACCTATGCACCGGCCATTAATGAAATGATTTCAAAATTTAAAAAGTATTCTTTCCCTATTCCCCAAGTTTATTTAATTTCTACTCTACTTAACCCATCTTTAAAACTAAGAGGTGCAAAGGGACTTGTTTGTAAAATTTATGAGAATTTAACAATTCAAGAAAATGAACAACCATCTCTCGAAGATTGCCAAGCTAGCATATATTTTATGCTAGATCAATGTTTGATAAATATAAATCTATGGAAACAGTAGGTTATGAAACTGCTCTTTCTACTTCTAAGTCTATAGCATAAGTTTTATGGGAAGATATGGATGATATAACAGGTTTTGATTCCTCTATTGATGATGAACTTGATTCTTATCTTAATCAAGGATTGGAAAGTATTAAAGACGAAGAAGGCAACGAACAACTTTTGGCATGGTGGAGGGAGCGTGGCAAGGCTTTTCCAAAACTTTCAATAATGGCCCGAGATATCCTGGCTATTCAAGCATCATCAGTAGCATCGGAGAGTACTTTTAGCGCGGCAAGATTTCAAATTGGAGATCATAGACATGCATTAGCGGAGGATAGTCTAGAGATTTTCGTATTATTCAGAGATTGGATTAATTCAGAAAGAAGAAATCTTGGTTTTAAAAAATTAACTACTAGGGAAGAAGAAGAATACAATGAGATGCTTAGCACTGGGAGCGATGACGGCATGGAGCTCATGGAACATCAATCAACATTGCCAATTCCAGAACAATGTCCAAGAGAAATTATTGATAAGTTACAAAGAAGCTATATAGGAGCTTACAAATATTAGTATGATAATTTGTAATTGGCTACTAAGAGGCCTAGTTCAAACAGAACTCTTTCTAGAAGGTGGTTGAGTAGATTAGGTGCTCTTCAAAAGAATTATATTTGTATGTGAGATTTGAAAGTTTTATTAATAAAATAAAAGGCTTTAAGCATTGAATTTTTTTTATGAATTGTCTTAGTTACTTAATACTTTGAAATTATATTAAATAAATTATAACTCTATTATAATTACTAGAATATTTCATTACAAGTCTTTTGTTTTAAAATTTTATAATTCTTTATTTAGTTTTCTAATTTCCATTTTAACATTTAAGTTTATTAATAAATCAAAAAACTAGCCGTTGCAAACTTTAAAAACTTAGTCATTGTCAAAAAACTAGACTTTTTTTTAAAAACGGCACTTAAGGCCCGCGAATCCATCCTGTCCCTTCTCATTCCGTCCCGTCCCATCCTGTTTGTTAACGGGACAGGATGGGCCGACCGTTTCGTCCCGTTTATCCGATCATGTTTCGTCCTGTCCCGCCACCGTCCCGCCTAAATGTCGTCCCGTCTCGTTAATATATTCTGTCCCGTCTCGTTGGACAGACATAATATTTAGTGGTTATTAGGATGACGTTTGGCTTAGCTGATTTAGAGTAGCTGATAAGCATTAGGTGTTGAAAAGCACTTTTAAGTGCTGAAGCTGATTTAAGAAATAAGCAGTTACGTATTTGGATAAAAGTGCTGAAATTAATAATAAGGAGATGAAAGAATTGGGTATACGAAGAGTTTTGTTTTAAAAAGAAGTATTTTAGGGATAGAATAGTAAATATTTTAGTCAAACCTAAAGTGTTTATAAGCTGAAATTTGATAAGTTAGGAAACACCAACTTATGGCTTTTGGCTTATTTTTGGCTTATAAGCACTTAGCTTATAAGCACTTTTAATTTTACCAAACGCATAGATAAGCCAAAAAATGTTTATAAGCTAGTTTGACCAGCTTATAGGCTTAGCCAAACACCCTCTAGACCAAGTTTGGCAGTTCTCTTATCTCCTGGAAGTACAAAAAAAAAAGATATTGTTTTCAGAAGTAGTGCAAAGGCAGAGTAGAGGAGTATGGCCTCAGCAGTCGTTGAAATCACTTGGTTGCTAGGTTTGTTTGTTTGCTGAAATCACTAATTTAAATGTTCTGAAGCGATAAGTTGGGCAGAAAAGTTTGCCTATAATGTCAAAATGTTGCTTTTTCTGTTTAATTATGATTTCCACTTATGTCAAATTGAGTATTTAATTTTCTTTTAAAAATACTTATCTCCGTAAAATTAAAGAAAAATGGAAACTTCGTAGTGCTTTTCATAAATAATTAGTACTTTTCTGAGGGTATCTTTTTTTTAAAATCCTTTTTAAAGAAAAGGTTTACACGTGGACCCTCCACATTTCCACTCCCGCTGTTATCTTAAACTATTCAATTTTTCTTTTAAGTGTTTTGTCAATCAATATAAAGCAGAATATATAATTTTTTGTAATTATGAGTATTAAACCTTTCAAACACTTTCTGCTAAAAGTAAAGTAGTTTCTTTTAGTGATACTGGAAATCATGAAATTATCACATCATCATTCCCACCTCCCAATTATAGCTGCTAACCAAAAGGGGGGAAAATAGAAAAAGAAGAAATTGTACTGGTTGTTATCGGCTTCTTAACCCTTTATATATTTCTTCTTTTGTTATTATTTTTGTTTATTCGATAATCTTACAAGTAATTTTTACATAATATTTGTAAAAACCATTGCCATAGAAAGAAAAGGAGAGCATAACACAAACTCCACCCTCCACTCCCTTTGTTGTTAGGTAGGGGTGTACAAACCGAACTGGAAAATCGCACTAAACCGAAAAGTCAAAACAAATCGACTAAAAATCCGATGAGGTTTGGTTTGATTTGGTTTGGTATTGATTTTAAAAAAATCTGAACTAAACCGACATATAAATATATACTTTTAAGACTTTATATAGAACTTTCTTTAAAAATATCTAGAAATATTTGGGTTCTCTTATGAGATGTAATATTTAATAGAATATGAAGTGCTCTATTTTTATTAACTTTAAATAATATATTGTATGATCAATTTCTTATCGAGTATTATTAAAATGCGCCAATCTCTTTGTTCGTTCATATTCATATGTCAAGATCTAATAAATTCTTATATATTTTTTCGAATTTGAAGTGGTATTTCAATAATTGAAAATTAAATAGTACATATCAATATTTAGGTATCATATTGATTTTTATATTTAATTATTAAATTCGGTTAACCTTAAAAGTGTACATCAACAAAAAGTTATTGTTAGACAACTAAAAAAATTATTGTCATATGTTTGTCAATTTTTTAAATTTTTATTAAACATATATTTACTAATCAAAAATTTAACAAAGTAAGATTGACATATTATTTATGTAACAAAAAAATCCGAAAAACCCAAAAAATCTGACAAAATTGAACCAATCCAAACCGATATAGTTGATTTGATTTGGTTTTAATAAAAACTGAATTAATCCGGTCCATGTACACCCCTATTGTTAGGTACTTAGGTTGGAGAAAAATGGAAAGAATTGCTATAGATGAATACTTTTAAAGTCTTAATCAAAGGGCCATTAGTATATAATTTCAAGCATGTCTTAATTTATGATGGAGTAACTTGCTACTTTTACCCTTCAAGTATACATATTCTAATATTAATTTATAATTTGATTTGTGTAAATTAGCATTAATTGGTGTAAACATTGTCTGCGGTTAATTTTATCAGTATAAACTAAATTCACTTTTAAATCCATTTGAAAGAAAACTAATGGAGCTGTAAGATTTATTTAATTGTTGAATACTCCAGTTATCCTCATTAAATTACTTTTATATTTAGTTGGGTAGATTTGCCGCTCCTCAAATAATTAGTGGGCTAAATTGCAAATCAATGACCCTCCTCCCTCACCGCCAAAAAGAAAAATAATTTTTAGAAGGCTCTCCATTATATTATTTTATTTTCCATTTTAACAGTTGCAGCAATATTTTATTTTTCGTTGGAAAGATAATATTTACTCATGATGACATAAACAAAGACAGTTTTTCAAAGATATCGCTATTTTTTCAGCAACACGTGCTCTTAATTTTATAGTGAAGAGAGAATCCACCAGTTGAAATCGCTATTTTTTCACCATTTTTTATGACTTGTATCTTCATTTTGGCCTAATCGTAACTTAATAGTTTTGATTCAAACATTATATTTATTTTAAGAAATTTAATTAAAAATATATTAATTATTAATTTAAAACTCAATAATTTAAAAAAATTAGAATTTCGAATATATAAACTTTAAATTTTGGCTACACCTCTAACCTAATAACATGCTAGGTAATTTCTTTCCGCTAATAGTTTCCGTGCTCGCCACAAATTCTAAACAATGAAATAAATGTAGAAATATTTAAAGATTAATTATATTATTAACGTTCGCCACTAATCTTCAACAATTTAACAGGAGAAACTTTATTGGATTGTCATAAAAGCAAACTATAATAGTGTTTTAAAAGGCATTTTCGGGGCGAGCCCCTAGACAAGGCGCACCAAAAATCTCCCGAAGCGATAGTGTGTGGGGGGGTTGGAGAGGGGGGGGGCAAGAGACTTCTTTAAATTAAAATAAAATTTGCTGAATAAGTCTTTAATATAATACCCAAATTCTCAAAGTGAGCTTGTAATTACTCAAAAGTTTTAAAAAGGAATTGAAATATCAAATTTAAAAGTCAAGACCTTTTTTTATTTCTAGAAGCCCTAATTTATAGTCTTTCCAATTCTTTTATGTTGTCCACCAGTTTACTACTATCTTTAAAAAGCAACGAACAATCATTTTTTTTGTAAATATAAAGAAAAGTATATTCTACTTTATAGCAGCAAGTTCAAAGTTCAAATTGCAGTATATATATATATATATATATATATATATATATACTTATACTTATTTATAGTTGTTTTAAAAAAATTATGCACTTTTAGCTACTTAAAAATATTTACTGTAATTATATTATTTTATAAAATATTAAAAATTAAATAAATCCCGTACCTCAGGACTTACGCCTCGTTGAGCCATATGTAAAACCCTTTTTAAAACACTAGGTATAGCACGGTATCGTGATCTATTTGGTTAGTTAAATCTTAGGGTTTGATTAAGACAAGCAAGTTACGAGTCATCCCTTTTGACCACTAATTTTTAAAATTTCAAAATTCATGTTAAGAGTTTAGACTTCACACCAGGGTTTATATGAGAAATGAATAAAATTTTATTATAGAAAAAAAAAATTCCTTTCTAATGAAGCTACAAACGTCTATAGAGGTTGTCACTGTCACAATTGATTTTCCACTAACCCTAAAAGTCATAATTTGATTTTGCATATGAAAAATTAATGTTTAATGTGTTGTAAGTTGTGAAGACAATTTTTGTTATGTAATATTTTTTTAATCATCAATGTGCTTATTTGACGTAAATTCAGATTAAAAGGATCATGTACATTGAACACTGAATGGTTAAAAAGAATTTGTAACAAGACATATTTTCATTATTATTTGATTGTGATATTATGTATAGTTGTCATCAATATCTTAATTGTTTAATTATACTTTCGTTGTCAGTACCATGTCTATATAGATTTTTAGCATATTGATGAGAAATATCAATTCATGCATTATTAATACAATCTAGAATTATTTTCCGGTTATTGCATAGAATAAAATTAGTGATAGCTACAAAAGAACTACAATTGCTAAAGTGGCAAAATCAACTACTCCTATTTATTTTGAATAATTTTCAATATCTTTAACTGCCAAAATGCTAATTATTGAGTGATAAGTAATAATATTGTTGCCTTGTGTTTTAGATGGGCATAATTTAATTCTCGCCAATTGTTTTTTCCTTTCTTGAGCCTTCTCTACTCCTAAATATATATTTAGGAGAAACGTTGATATTTATTTATCACTTTGTTTGACATGCGCGATGTGTTTTTTCTTTCAAGGCAAAAAGACAAACCAACAAAAAATATTAATTTTTTTTTTTACGCTGATACATTAAACTTTATGAAACATAAATAGTCGTTGAAGAAAAATACAATGTACTAGATAATCTAAAGGGAATATATCCTTTTCTTAAAATATAAAAAATTGTTCAAAATATGTTTTCTTTATTTTGTTTCCTACCCGGTTTCATTTGGCAAGAACCATAAAAGACACGTTTTTTTTTCTTTCTTTTGCAAAGTCCTTTGAATTTAAGAATCAAGAAGAAAAGCAATGAAAAATAGGACAACTATTAAGTTATCTTTTCTTATTAATCAATTTTATCCATAATAAAGTCATAAATTGTCGTGAATTGATTCTTTAACTCCTTCATTTGTTCATTTTCTTCTAAATAATTTTGTCTATTTGTCAGATGTACGTATGAAAAGGGACAAGAGAGTCTTTTGATTCAATAGAAAAATGCAACGACCAAATGCTAAAAATCAATGCCCCAGAGTGAGACAAAAATAAGGGAAAATAAGGAAAACAATACGCCCCTACGCTCACCCATCTAGAAACTCTTGACTTTCTTTTTTTCTCTTTCCATTTTCTTTCCATATTTTATGGCGCATAGTGCTTTACTATTTCCGCTCCCAAATATTAATTGTTTTGACAAATTAGATTTATTAATAATTAACATACTTTCTTGTCTCAAATTATGTGTCACTTTTTATTTCCCGAGACTCAAATTATGTGAACTTTCATTAATATTTGAGAATAGATTTTTTTTTATCATATTGATATAAGAAGAATTACAACTTATAGTACTTTTCGCATATTTTTTTGTATCTATTAATTTAATTTTAAAATATTAAGTTAATTTTGTCCAATTTAACTTCGAAGATTAGTAAAATTGACTTTCAAAAAGCTAAAAGTGGCACTTATTTTGGGATGGAGGAAGTATTAATACTTTTTTCTCAATCTATCCTTAATGTATTAATTAGTGGACTATTAATTAACCAAAACATTACTCCCTCCGGATTACTTTAAATGATTTTTTTGGCTCTTTTTACATATATTAATGAATTCACTTTTTAGCATTAATTAACAATGAAATTGACTATATTAATCTTAATTTGTTCATTAGAAATATAACAAACTACTCCTAAGCTCTTAACTCCAATGGAAACTTTGAAAAGAAGAAGTTTATTCCTTCTTGATATTTGAAAAAATTAAAATGGACCACAAAAAATAGGCCAAAAAATTACTTAAAGTGGACCGAAGAGAGTATAAAAAAAAATAACTTGTAATTTGCACAAATATTTTTATAATTAAGGCAGTTTATGTCTTTTTAAAAGGATACACGTAATCTTAAAAGACAGATAATAAAAATAGGAAGAAATAACATTTATACATGGATAGGATGGATTCAATATGGTAATTTATTGTTTGTATTTTTTCTTTTCCTATAGGATGCCTAACAACATACAAAAGGCAAGGCACAATTAAAAAGGAACTTTCCTATTATTTTGAATGGGAAGTGTGTAATAGACCTAAAAAATAAATACATTTATGACAATGCCATCACTACTTCCTCTTCTTCATACACACATCGCACCACATATTTTTCCTCATTCTTCCCCTCTTTTCCTCTCCCCACAAAAAATACTCCCTTCATCTAATAGCCATGTTTAATCCAAGAAACCAAAAACCCAATGATCATATCCCAATTCTTGATCCTGTTACAACCTCAGATTACAGTTATAACCTTAGAAATTTGCCTAGAAATGAAGTTGAAAGTGTCCGATTTAGAGTTCAAGAAAGTTTAAACCATGTTGATTATGGTGATAAATCTGGTGTTTCTTCACCACCCTTATGGAAAAATAGCCATCAAATTTCGACAAATTATCGGTCAAATTCAACTAGCTCTAGAGCTTTAGCTATAGCTAAAGGCCAATTTGAACTTATGGAAATGGTCAAAAACATGCCTGAATCTTGTTATGAGTTGTCTCTTAAGGATCTTGTTGAGCAAAATAGAGTCTTGGAATCTGATCAAGAAGAATGCTTAATAAATAAAGTGGAGGAAAATTTTACTAGTACAACTAGTCCAGAACAAGAAGTTGTACAACAAAGGGTGAAGAGCATACAAAGGCAAGAGAGTAATAGTAATAAAAATAAGAAAGGGAAGATGATTACAAGTGAGAGTTTTGAAAATCAGAGCCTTTTTCTAAAGATGTTTTTTCCAATTTCTTTGGAGTCAAAGAAGAAGAATTTGAAGAATTCACCAAAAACAACTAATACTAAAGTTTCACCTAAGCCAGAAGGGTCAGTAAAATCTTCAAAAAATGTGGAAAAAGATTGGTGGAAAAGGAGATTTTCTTGTTCAAGTGAGAGTGATAGTAGTAGAACAGGCAGCAGTAATAGTGAAAGTACTGACAGAAGTGGTAGCAGTGGCAGCAGTGGTAGCAGAAAAAGTAAATACAGGTATATTCAATTTATGAATTTCTCTATTGAATTAATTCTTGATCTTTTTTTTAGCATTTGAACAAGAGATTGGACTTAGTAAGATTCTTGAAATTTATTTTGCTGAATAACTTAGTATAATATCAGTAATAAGATCACAATTTAGGGTACTTAGAACTGTGCTTTTCGGATCCTTCAAAAATGCCGACCGTTGTGTATTGGATTCTCCAAAAGTAATGCATTTCAAGGATACGATACGGGTGCAGCCGCATTTTGAAGATCCACATTAGCTTTAGAATTTATCTCTTGATGATCAATGTATGAATCCTTTTATCTTCTCGTCGTGGAAACAACCTCCGGCAGAAATGCAGGGTAAGGTTGTGTATAATAGACCCTTGTGGTCCGGCCCTTCCCCGGACTCCCCGCATAGCGAGAGCTTAGTGCACTGCACTGCCTCTTTTTTTGTGGTTATTTTTTACTTTATGTGTTCCTGATTTCTAGGAAAATTGAACTAGTCATTGACTAGTGAGATTTTGGAGACTTGTGTTTGTATATTAGGACAAACAGAACAGAAAAAAGAATTATTTTTTTTTGGGGATTCAATAAAATTAGCTGTTTCTTTAATGGAAAGCTATTAAATATTTTCCAATGTTTTCACTTAATAATTAGATTTGGATAGTCCAATATTGGAAGTCTAGTAAAGTTTGCAGAATGCAGTAATAGAAAAGAATTTAATGAGAGTGATTACTTAAACAGATTCTGTACATGTTAATGTTTTTTCCTTATGAATTAGATTTCATAAGACCATTGTTGAGAGCCTTGGAAAGTTAGCAGAATGCAGTTTTGAAAAGAATTTAAAAGAATATTAAGGGCAACCCGGTGCACTAAGCTCTCGCTATGCGCGGAGTCCAGGAAAGGACCGGACCATAAAAATCTATTGCATGCAGCCTTACCCTGCATTTCTGCAAGAGGTTGTTTCCACAGCTCGAACCTATAACCTTCTGGTGGACATGACAGTAACTGGTTACGACAAGTCTCCCCTTCTGTTATTTTAAGCTAAAAATTGTGTTTTGGTCTAAGCCTAAGACATGATTGTTGCCCTTCAATGCAGGAAAAAGAAAGGATTATTATCTAGTTGCTGGTCAAGATCATGCTTTAGTAAAAGCAAATCAGCAGAGTGAAGATAACCAAATATGTCTCTCTTGTTTGGTTAATGAGACATGTAAATCATATATACTTACAGTCTTACAGATAAAAATCCTGTAAAGAGCTTTGATAATAATGTTTATTTTATTGTAAATTTATTGTAGCACAGTTTTGCAATGTATCATTGTATAATTCTTGGCTCTGGCTGCTACAGGAATAGGATATCTCTAATTAATTATGCCACAGATGAATGTTGTGCCAAATCGTTCATAGCTACAATATAATGTTTCAATATCTAAGGTGTTCCTTTAGTTCAGTTGTTTTTGGTTTGACATTGTATTGATAGCATTACGCTCAATATGTCTCTCCTTATTCCCGACATACTATGGTACTCCAAGAGTTGACGGGAGCAATTCGATTCACTATTGCTACAGAGTAACGGTCGTGTACGGGTCTGATCTATTTACTCGTCAATTCATCAGATGGCTTTGTTTTTGCTTTTCCTTGTTTGGAAATTTATAGATGGATGCATTTGTTATAACGAAATTGCAGTTAAAAAAAAGGAGAATATTGCACTATTCTACTTCAAAAATTGCAGGAAGAACATATGTCAAACCAAGCAATCAATATACTTTGTTATTTATAACACAAGACATTGAGTTGTAGCATAAACAAAAAGACTAGGACAATCATAAAAGTTAGTGGCTATCTTTTTGTCCCACATTTTATGAAGGGACAATTGTCAAAATCCTGATTTGACTCCTGCAAAACTTTCAACAATCATCTGACATGTTGGACGACTCTCCCTCCATCGAGTCAAGTAATTCGTTATCGGTAATTGATCTGCCACTTATCTCATACCATGTTTCTTCTTTCTCTGAATCAGTTCCTAATGACAGTTAATCAAGATTCGCCGTCAAAAAAGGTAAGAGCCTTGACACTTTGGTTAGGTTGGTCTCATTATTTACGCAATTCCCTCATTCATCGATCGATCACGCAAGTACGCATCTAGTCAGCTAATAGCGAATGAAAAAAACATTCATCTTGAATTCTCTTCCTCAAGAAAAATGCCTATTAAGTGATCCCATCTTCTTGATTACTATGGTAGTTTAAGTGGTTACATTAGCATATTATCACTTTTAGCCCCGCCAGAAATTTTTTATATTTGGTAGCCGAAAAAGTATATAAGCTTCTATATAACATACAAAAAATACATTTTTTCGACTATTACGTTGAGAGCGACTATACAGGGTAATTTATACTAGTTTTTTCGTGCATGCTTAAAGTAAAAGTTTGTTCTTTCTTGAAGAATTTACAACCCTGTCTAAATTGGTCTTGTTTTAGATGAATGCTTCAATACTTATAACTTATGGGTTTTATCTTAAGAATTCACAATCTGATTAGAGCTTGAAAATGAAGAAATCCATAAACAACAACAACAACAAAACAAACAAAAAAAAAAAAAAAAAAACTAAGAATCTACTCAAAAAGATCGTCTAAAACTAGGTTTGGCACCATACATCACAAAATATGCCTAACTGCATGATGGTTAACATTTGGACTATCTCTGACTTTCTGAGTTACCACTCAAACCACCAAACTCCAAAGGATGTGATTACTTCGTTAAAATCTCGGGTGAAATTTAAAAATAGCCAGATTTATAAGCGATAATTGAAAAATAGTCACAATTTCAAAAGTAATAAAAATTTAGTCACTTTTCATATAAAGATAAATTTGAACGAAAACACTATTCAAAATCCGAAAATATTCCAGCATAATATACTGCAATTCCAATATAATATACTGATCCAGCATTATATACTGGAAGTTCATGCACACGTGCTCCAATCTCCAGTATATTATGCTAGAACTTTCCGTGAGTTGAAGTTTCAGCATAATATGCTGAAAGTTCATACACATGTGCTCCAATCTCGAGTATATTATGCTGGAACTTTCCGTGTTGCAGCAAAATAGTAGCTATTTTCCAATAAATCTGCAAACACTTGCTATTTTTCAATTACTAGTCCGAAAACTGGCTAACATGTGCTATTTTCACTAAAATCCCTCTACTTTTAAACAGAGGTCTCATGTTGGCTCGAGCCCAAATTAGTCACACCAATAAACTTTTTATGTCGGAGACCATTACTGTTTAGATATCATATTCATGGTTTACCATAAATAAAAAATCATTAATAAAGGCAACTTGCCTAAATCCTTAACAAAAATGGCAAATCAAATCCTATTTGCTTGAAGTATAGGCTGGACAAATATGGTACATAAAAGGGTGGGAAAATCTGTCTTGATTGGTTAAAATGAAAAGAAGTTACACTAATTTGGCCAAAATTGTTGGAAATTGCAACTTTATGCCACAACAGAATATTACCTGTGGAAACTGTTCATGATTGCAGCAACCTTCACTCTGCTTTCTATAATTTAACCTCTAAAACCTAAGACCTTCAACATCCTTTCTACACAATTTAAACCTCAAAAAACAGAACTTTCTTTTACATTACAGCTGATTTGATTACCTATACTTCTTGGCCTTGGCCAACTTTTTCTTCTTCTTTTTCACAGCTTTTGGTACTTTATGTTTTCGTGCTTCCCTTTTCTCTTCTTTAACTTTCTTCTTATTCTCTTTTCTAGCTGTTTTCTTTTCAGCAGCTGTTTGTTTTTCACCATCGGATGAAAAGCCTTCGCTAGAATCACTTTCATCGTCATCATCTGACTCGGTCTCTAATTCACCATCAGATTCTTTGTCGATTTCAGCTGCAGCCTCTGGTCCCCGTTCACCATTTTGTTCGTGCTGCTGATTTTCTGCCGAAGGGTTTGTCCCTGAGAGAGCCTGCTTCAGACCTGTAATAGTCTTGTAGTACATGTCTCCTGTGTCCTCACCACTAATAATGCGTTGAACATCTGCTTCAGCGTCTTTCACATGATCAAGAGTCTTAGGGATAAATGACTGCAATAGAAAACGATAGTGAGCGAATTACCGGGACTAAAACATAGTACGGGAACGGCGATCTTCAAAATTAAAGAAAATCCATTGAGGTACTTTAACAATTTATCAAAACATTCAAGCCAAGTCCATGGACGAGTGTTTTTAGAATATACTGTTACTGATATGAATACAGCTCCCTAAAACGACCCAATTTCTGGACATCTTATTTAGAAGGGGGATAACACAACACTATTTCTTTAAACATCCCAATTTAGGCACTTCGCTAAAAATTGCAAGCACAAATCTGACTAAGCGTAGCATCGGAAAGTTTGCCTTAACTTTCCACGATTGAAACCGAGATTCATAAATAAGGTGTAGTGACTAGTTAGATATCATACCTGAATAAATACAGAGTCAGCGATTTCTTCTTCTGCAGTCATCTCACCTCTAGCCATAATTTTTTCTTGAACCTAGTATATTGTGGGGAAACAGCAATATTAAGGATCTCAAGTCATTTGAATGTAGACGAATTGAATTGTCATTCGACACGCATTTGATAATCCAATGCATGTATAAGCCATACCTTTTCCAAATAGCTATCCACTGAATCATCATCAATAGTAGGATCAACTATAAAATCAAACAACTCCCGAATTGTCATCACGGCCACACCATGTTTTTTAAAAAAGTCCTGCATGCCACCAGCTTAATTAATATTCGCATTTAGCTTGGCCTAGCTATAAGTTAGCTTTAACATGAAATAGCCATATAAACTTTACACCTCTTCCCCCAAACCTTTCCCTATAAATTTTTAAAAATAAGGCGAAATAGTGAAAGAAAAGAGAATGAGGCAAAAGAACTCACAGAAACATGGACACAATCCTCTCGGAGGAAATCAAGTGCATGAGGATGATCAAGATCAACTGATTGTGAAACATCAATAACATACAAGTGACCCTGCAAAGTGCGGAGCAATTACAAGTTAGTGCTTTCAACTACAAGTATAGCTATAAATATAGGGATAAAGGCTTACCTCGTAATATAGGATATTATACTCGCTCAAGTCACCATGCACTAGCTTGCACTTCTGATATAGAGTTCGCATTGCCATAATGATCTGGCAAATACCAAGTAATTAATGTATCAAATTCAGGTAGAATCGTCCACTCCAAAAGCCTCATGTCAAAATGTTCACCTTACATCACTAAGCAGTTGTTTGTAGTGGCAGAAAGTTTCTAAATCAGTGAATCTAGAGTTTTATAATCAGGATAAATGTGCTTACTGACACTTGGGCAGCACTACCTACCAAATATTAAAGTCAATCAAAGACCTCTATTTGATGATGAATGGCCCTGAGCACCTAAAGATCGAATAAGTGAAAGGATATTCTTATTCTGTTACACATTTCATTATTTATCCGTCTTAGGGAGCTCAAATTACTTTTAGACTTAGCCTATATAAATGTCAATTATTATTCTCAATAGATCAAAGAAGTTGCCAGGAGAGTCCCAAGTTTCATATTGACGTTGATGATATAAATATTAAGAGATGAAAACAAACCTCCACATAACATTCACGTAACTTGTCAAGAGATAAAGCAGCATCCTTTAGTCGAGGTGCAGCCCAGCCTCCTTTCCCTATCATACAAAAATTTTACCGTTCGTTGAACCACGGAGAATAATGAATAAACAGAAGCACACACCAAGAAAAAGTTTATTACACTTTGTATTTGTTAATCTTATAAGTGACTCAAGATATCAATATCCTGCAGTTAGGATAAGGTTTAGGGCTTTAATGTTTATGGAAAAGACATGTGAACGACTTGGTTATTTAGTTTGACGACTTTCTAGTGATTATACACTGTATACACAACAGCACAAATAACCAATTGAAGTAATGTTCTCTTGGTAGCATAATCATAAGAACTCAAAAGCATTTTTTTTTTCATTCCTGAGGAAAGTTGGTCACTAGTGATGCAGTTGTTCACTTCCCAAGGAGCAATTTTGTTTGTTCACTTCCCAAGGAGCAATTTTGTTTGATCAACACATATATACAGATAGGCAGCAAATTGCAGTACAGAATTACAGTTGTAAACTTATAATTTCATATTTCATAACAACAACTACTACTCAAACTCAAACAAGTTGGAGTCGGCTATATGAATCCTTACTGACCATGTTACTCCATTTAAATCACCTCGTGCCTATATATTTATATTTAATATTTCACTGAAAACTTTTTTTTAATAAAAGCAAGATAATGATAAAATTTTCATTTAACATAAAAAAAGGGTATCTTTTCTCTCAAACTGCTTTCTGCATTATATTGGGGCACAACAACAGATTTCAAGTTGACCATTTTGGAGACACAGAAGGAATATATATATGGCTCATTCTATGGTTTCAGCAGTTTGAACTTGTTTTTCCTAACTGATGGATTCCAGCCAGGGCCCAGACCTAATACTCTATTTCTTTGAGCTTGTTGGGGCGTCAAATTTGGCTCAAAAGTCGGTTCAACATAATTCCTTCCAGATGGATCATTAGATGCTGAGAGGCAAAAGCCCCTGGGGTTATTTGTAGCAGGTCTCTAAAACAAAGACCGAAGATTAGCAATTCTACAAGAGGCACTTTCTTCCTTTAACAAAGTGACCCTTCTCGAACATGTTGACACTTAGACACTCAGCCTTTTTGGTTAGAATTTTCATTTTTGTGACCCATAAAAAAATACATAGACGAGTTGAAGACATATACAGTAATTATTTCTTTTATCTTCTATATAACTAAGCATATAGAGTACTTATCAAAAGAAAAATATCAAGACGCGCATGTCGTGGACATTACCTATGAATTCCATAACAAGAACATGAAGCCTCAACAGAAGTGGAGCTGGACACCTGATTCCAGCTGCCCTCAGCCTGCAGTTCCAGAACCACTTTAGAATATGAATAACAAAACAAATATAAGTTCCTCAGCTCAAGTGACGTTTTGATATACAACCCAGTTTCCACGCATGAGATAAACTAGAAGGTTAACCACAACTGGAAATGAAAAATTTCTGTATTATATGTAATTGCTTCTTCAAAATAGATCAAAAGGAGCACACAGTTCTCCTGAACAAACAAAAGCACGAATATCGATAAATTAACACATGTTCAGAAACAAGGACAAGCGTAGAGCGAAATTCAAGGAGAAATTGCTCTCCCTTTTTTTTTCTTTTCAACTAAAAGGATGCACTCAGAAATCATATAATGAAACTACTTTAGCAAGCAAAGATAGCTGCTTAACATCTTGGCAATTACACTATAATACTTCTACTTTTATGTGTCTCCTATTTATAGTATGGTTCTCATGGGGGTTTTCGCTTCCACCACGAAGCCAAAAAACAGAAACGACAAAATTAATGGAAAAGGAGGAGATAAAAGGGCAGGAGGAGAAAGAGAGAGTAGCCTGTAAAGGCAAAGACGACAAGATCAAAGATTTGGGATTGAGAATTCACATACCTCATTAGATTTCTCATTTCTTTCTCAGCCCATGTTTTAACCATTTTCCGAGGATTGTGCTTGCAGTATCCATATCTGAAGCGATAGTCACCCTGTACATAGCGATCTCTATCCCTGAAGTTGCATGGAACAAGTGCAGTGGTGAGCCAAGATCAAAAAGCTAAACGATATGTATCATTCTCATACTACAAACCTTTTCACCTTAAATTGCATGTGACTAACAGAAAGTTATAAATAGAAAAGAGAAGGCCACAGGGCATACTTGAATACAAGGACTGAAGTTTTGTATACTTTGATTGCCAGTTCCTGACCATCAGCTTTTGTTGCATGATAAACATTGGCCTGTTAAGAATAAAAAGTTCAAATGCAGCATTATTAGTGAAAGAGAGAAAACAAATAAACATCCCAAGAGAAACAGGTAGCAAAGTTATCGTTTACCTCTTTCCCAGTTGAAATACAGCCATTGATATCATGAAAGACACCGCGGTTCAGCATTTTAAACAAAACCATTCTTGTTCTTGGATCAATTGCCTGGAGAAAAAAGATAGAACTTTCCAAGAATTAATATTGTGAAGCCCATCTATAGGCATATAGCAATTGATTGCATCAGCATGTGATATGGCGAACACAAAAACTACCTGAGAGAACAAGTGCACAAAACAAGTCACACTCAAGTTATTGGCTACGGAAGTCTTATGTGGGGCAAAAATCAAGTTTAGAGTCAACATTTGAAGTTTCCAGAGGAAAAAGGAAGGGCAGTATCCAGAGGATGAGATAATTTTAGATGGTATACAGAAGGGAAGTTATCAATCACTTCAACTGGTATACAGGAGGAACTGGCTGAATTCAGTGATTATTTTCTTAAGGTGCATTCAGCAACTCAACAGTTGAGACAAAAATATTTAGACAGATAACTACAAGACGGGTGATCATAAGATCAATAAAAGATGTTGACAGCAAAATACACAAAATCAATACAGATTCGGTACTTTGTCGAGAATGTCTGGTCCCTCTTAACATGAGGAAAATATAAGCTCACAAAATACTGAAAGCTCTCACAAAGAATGATAGCTCACTTTTGAATGCCAATCAGTAGGCTGAGGAAACAGGACAAATAGCCCAACAGTGAATTTCAGATAAAGTTAACAGTTGTGTAGTTATCACTTCTGAAATTAATGGATCAGCAGAAAAATAGTCGATTCTAATCAATTTTCCTTTCAGAAGTCAGCAAAAAGGAACTTTAACCTTCAGATATTTCAAAAGAGTTGTCAGTCTTACCTGTTCAACAGTGGCACGGTCTGCCTTCTCCGTTGTTTTAGTTTTACCAATAGCCATATCCCGAACACTTCCACGAATTGCCGTAGTCACAGAGTTTGACATACCAACTTTGATCCTCCCTTCCCATTCCTGCAAAATGTCAATTCACTCTAGAAGCTATATAAAAATTACTCAAGCCTGATCATATCTTAATGTGATATTTTTGCTTTCTCAACTGCCCCAACTGCATAATAAAACTTTTTTTTTGATAGTTAAAGATTTTATTTACCAAGGGAAAAGATATGTACAAGTAAAACTAAAAAACCCCTAAAATCGGACATACTCCAACTTTAGTAAACTGCCTAGCATCTAATCTCCACCTCCCTTATTACAAATTATCAAGTTATATCACCTAAGGGTAATAGTTCATCTTGCTCAGTTGTCCAGCAATCTTCTTGTTGCAGCTCACTTGGCAATGCACATCTTGGACTATCAGCTTTCTAATAATCTTAAAATCAATATAATCTATTACCCCAAATGCATAAAAAAAACTTTAATATAATCTTAAAATCAATGAGTCTCATTTTACACGACACGCTCTCCTTAAAGAAACTATACTCCATAAGCTTCCACTTTTACTAGGGGCATCCGACATCTCCTAACAAAAGTCTAAAATTTTGGGAAATTTTGGATTTTTCATCTGTTCTACGACATTAGCTTATCATTTAAGAACATTTGTTGATAAAATGGCGATTCTGGTTGCATGTGTTTAAAGTCTTCTTTTTGTATCTTAACCTGCTTATTTATTCAAACTTATGGGACAAAGGGATCCAAATTTTTGCCTCATTGAACAAAACTAACAGATAGATATACATGCTTTCTTTGTTTGACTATGTTTTAGTTATGATGCTCTGATATGATTAAGCTTAACTCACCAACAATCTTACATTTGAATTCAAAGAAAACAGAAAAAATATTCGCTTTATTATCGTTTAACTAAGCTTCAAAATTACCTCTAAAGGTGAATCTCTGATCACTTAAGCTTAACACACCAACAATATACCATAAAAATTTCAGATGAAACAAAAGTGTAAACTAAAAAAATCAAACTTTTTTTGTCTAACTCAAATACAGTATTAGTACATTAGAATTCAAAACAAAAATAAAAAAGACTCAAACTTTAAAAACAAACAAATAGTAAAAAAGATCAAAACTTTCTTATTTAAACAAAAGATTACCTCTAATGGTGAAGCTCTAATATGATTAGAAAATTTCTGGGTACGATTAGAAAGAGGTTGTAAAGCAGAAGAATTGGGCCGAGAATGAAGTCCTCCATGAGCATTTGGGCGTCTAGTTTGGAGACTAAAAGCACCATTTATGGATTCAGAATCATCTTTTGTGTCCAAATAATCTAAAGCTTCACCAATTTCTGAGTCTGAAGACCATGATAATTCTCCCTCTTCGTCTTCTTCTTCTTCTTCCTCTTCTAATTCTTCATCTACTACTGCTGCTTCTTTTTCGTTTTCAGCATTTTGGGGTTTCTCTAATTTGTCAGCAGGTTCGGCCATTCTTGTTTTCTTGAAGATTTTCGGGCGGCTGTGAGAAGGGTGCTTTCAGTTGGTGGCGCTGCAATAGAGGCAACGAGAGGGGTTTACCTTGAAGGTCTAGACTAAAAAAAATTCTCTCTCACGGTTTAACCGGGTCGAATTGGCTTGTTTTGGATTATATCATTTTTGGGCCGGGCATATTTTGAAGGTTAAATAGCACTGGCTAGCCAGTTTTCGGACCGGTCATTCAAAAATAACCAATATTTGCAAAGTCATTGAAAAATAGCTATTATTTTGCTGCAATAGGGACCGGTCCAGCATAATATACTGGAGATCGGTGCACCTGTATATGAACTTCCAGCATATTATGCTGGAACTCCAACACGCGGAAAGTTCCAGCATAATATATTGGAGATTGGAGCAGTTGTGTATAAACTTCCAGCATATTATACTGGACCGGTATATTATACTGGAACTCCATGATAATATGCTGGAGTTCCAGTATACTTACGTTGGAACTCCAGTAGATTATGCTATAGTATTTTCCTGCTTTTGAACAGTGTTTTCGTTCAGATTTATTTTTACATAAAAAGTGGCTAAATTTTGATTACTTTTGAAACTGTGGTTATTTTTGAATGACCATTTGTAAATTTAGCTATTTTTTAATTTCTCCCATTTTGAAGAATTAACTCATTTTGGCTATTTGTGTAAAGATTCCTAACTTTTGGAAAAGGGATTTTGAAAAAAATAATAATAATTTTGTGCAAAAGAAAAAGATGTGTGGAATGTACTGGTAGTGCAGTACCCTTTTTTTTAGATTTGTCAATGCATTGTTTGTAGAAGAAGAATTTGTCTTTGATAGAATAACATTCGAACCTTAAAAAAGATAATTGCAGAAAGTTCTTTAAAGTTATTATAACAAACATATTTGAATTTTCTATAAATAGGCACTAACTTTTTGTGTTAGTTGTGGTAGAATTAGGGGAAAATTAATTCATTCCCATTTGTTTTTTACCAAGGTTAAAATGTTTGAATCTTAATACATATCAAATTTTCAAATATTATTCTTAAATATGAACACCAAAGAATTAACACTATTTATCTTTATTCAAAATAAATAAATAAAATAAATAAATATTGAATTTTAAAATATTGATAATTTAATATCGCATTCACAATATTCTAGAAAACATTATGTTACTACATGACTTTTTTAAAATCCTTTTTTTTTATGAACAGATGAATCCAATTTTAAAAGCTAACAGTCTGGGTGATCAGGATCGGTAGTTGTGAGGTAGTGGCTTGCAATGGTCATGGTTACTAGAGAAGGTTAGCCGTCAGTGACGTACACAGAACTCTTCCCGAGCGGTATCATATTTAAATAATGAACATATAAACAAATCATTGAAATATTGTACAAATAAAAAGTAATTTAAATACATTGATGTAATTATCATTTTAATGTTCAAAAAAGAAAGACAAAAAATTGAAAAAATATTTCAGAGAAAAGGCTAAAAAAAGCTCCTTTTTTATCACAAATAAGTAAAGACGAACGTAACTTAGCAACATATGTTTCTTTTCAGGTTGGGGTAGTATATTGCAGAGGGGTGACAACTCCAGTCATTTTTAAATTGATTTGCTAAAATAATAAATAATTGAACTATACAGAATGAAGGATCGAACATGCGACCTTGTTGGATTAAGGTCACAGTCTTGACCAATGCGCTTGAGACTGCCTATTTGTCAGTGGTGTCACTCAATATTATTTGACCGTTCAAATGTTCAGAGATCATTTTGACACATATATATTTAGTTAATTTTTTCGACGAAGCGGTGTCACATGACACCGCTTCACCCAATTTAAATCTGCCCCTGCTAGCCGTGGTGATTGTGCATTGGTAGATAAGGGTGGTTGAGTGTTGTGTGAGGTGACGACTATTGACCAACGATGTTGGCGGTTGATGGTGGTAGACTAGTGTTGTGCATGGATCGGATCGGATTTAACACATTTCGGGTCGGATTTCAGATTCTAGAAAATGCAATCCGCATCTGATCCGAATATCGAATTTTCGGATTTCAGATCGGTTTATTATGCCTCAAAGTTGCAAACTCATATGTATATTTTCTTTGTAAAAGAGACAATACAATAAGAAAAAATCATGTTTCTGCAATTATAAGAGTATTATGGTGTCAATATAGCTAAATCCAACAATTGTAAAGGTAATAACTTGGAGGAAAATGTAAAGGAAGTACTAACTATCCGAAATTAAAGTTTAGTATTTATACATGCCCTGATAATTTCGGATTTCAGATAGAATCGGATCGTATTAAAATTATACCAATCCGAATGCGATCCAAAATCCAAAATTTTAATAAACACAATCCGAAATCCAATCCAATCCGAAATCCAATCCAATCCGAAATCTAAAAGTGAATGGATCTGTTCGGATTTCGGATATCCGATCCAAATTAACGGCCCTAATGGTAGTTGTGTTGTGGAGATGACTAGTGATGGTAAACGTGTGGTGATGACTAGGTGACATGACCAGTAAATGCCTCTATACGCCTTTGGAGTAATGTTACTACTACAATTAAATTTTACTGAGCAAACATTTACATTTTCAAGTTAGACATTACCAATAATTTTCACTTGAAATTCTCCTCGTATTTTAAAATTTCTTTGCCTCTTAATTACTTTTGTCCTACATAGTTTACCTTTAATGCATGAATGCAATGCTTGATGATAAAATCAGAATACTTCTCCTATCGTGTTTCACTAGAGAAGAATTTTCCTGTCAACTACAAAAGTTGTCCTTTTGATTGGTTTAGTTATTTTCTTTGGACGAAGTAGTTAGCTTCAACCATTATGTCATTCTATTTAGCTGATTTAAATTTAAGCCCCAATTGAATGACACAAAAGAGTTATGTCATATCCTCGGAATTTTAATACCCCATGTTTTTTTTTTTATTTACACGAAATGGCCCTTCGACCCAAACATATTATATCTAATAGCCCAAAATTCTATTTTGTATAGTAACAGTTTATTTTGTATGTTTTTTGTATAGTAACAATCTATTTTGTATAGTAACAGTCTGTTTAGTATATATTTTATATAGTAAAAGTCTATTTTGTATATATTTTGTATAATGACAGTCTAGTGTATATAAATTGTATAGTGGCAGTCTATTTAGTATATTTTGTATAGTGACAGTCTATTTAGTATATTTTTATATAGTGACAGTCTATTTTGTATAGTGACAGTCTATTTTGTATATATTTTGTATAGTAACAGACTATTGTATATAAATTGTATAGTAACAGTCTATTTTAGTATATTTTTTGTATAGTAACAGTCTATTTAGTATATAGATTGCATAAAATTTGTATTAGCATGAATAGGACACTCCTCTAACCATATTACCCACGTCTTCTGGAAAAAAAAAGGTCGGAGCAACAACAATAACGAAAAGGAAAGGAAAGGGAAGAAACAACCCAACTCTTGTAATATTGAAACGTTGTGTTTGGCAAGAGCAAAACCAACTTCTTCAAAGAAAATGAAGATGGAAAAGGGAAGTTTCATAGTATTCGAAAATGGAAAAATCTCAGCTCTTTCCTAAGGTATTCACAAATCAATGGCTGGTTTTAAACCTTTTATGCTCTTTCCTATAATTAATTACTCAATAGGCCATGAATTAACACCAGAGAGGGAAAAAATTGAAGAAGCTAAAATCGGAGATTAAAAAGAGACGAGAAGGTAAATTAACCTAATTAACATCAGAACGTTTCTTTGCTTGTTGATAGGGAAGTTTCGAAATTGGAAACTATAATTGATGGGTTGAAACTAAGGCTGCTTGGTGGGCCGGGCCTGAACCGGACCGGACCGGGCCCGTAGTCCTAACGGGCCTGGTGGGCCGGGCCTGGTGGTCCTGAGAAGCCCGTGACGGGCCGGTCCTGTACTATTAGCCCACGAGCCCGGGACCGTCAAACGGGCCTGGGCCGGTCCTGGCGGGCCTAACGGGCCCAATGACTATTTTAAAAAAAAATTAAAATTCTCCAACGGCCATATTTAAAATCTAGCCGTTTGGGCTGAAAATATGACCGTTTTTAAGTTTAAAAAATGGCCATTTGGCCCCCAAACTTTATATAATTACACTTTTCCCCATTTCTCAACTATAAATACCCCCTCATTCTTTCATTTTTATTCACCAATTCATCAATATCTCTCAATCTCTCTCAATCTCTCTACTACAATTACTTAATTTATTGTTGAAATTTCGTGAAAAATTGTGAAGTTGTTGAATTGAAGTTTTCAAGTGTTCAACGATTTTCAATTTTCAAGAAGTTGTTCGGCAATCCGGTAAACTCGTTTCAACTCTTACGTTTTAAGAATATATTTTTGTGTGGTTTAGTTTGCATAATTATAATTAATATGGCATTTACTTTGAAAAAAATGTTTGGTAAAGGAAAAGATAAAACCGGTGAAAGTAGTGGCCAACCAACTACCCTTCCCCCGGCTCCCCGACCTAGAAAAGATAAGCAAGTTGAAAGTAGTCGCCAACCTAGACGTCCTCCTCCTTCCGTAATTCTTGATAGTGATCACCCTTGTTTTCAATTTACCGATAGTGAATTTTACCATAATGTTGCACCAGGTGAAAGATTAGATGATGAAATTATGAATGCTCTTTATCCTAATGAAACCATCTTAGAAAATAATGAGGAAAATGAGGATGATGATGAAACCCAAGCACCGGATTTAGATGATACACCTACTAGTCCTCTTAATAACCCAACTGATGCACCGGTCGACCCACCTGTAGAAACTCCTACTTTTAATAGAGAACCTGCTAAACGCCTAGAAACATCATTAGTTTGGAATTTTTTTACTCAAGTAAGAGAACAAAATAAGGCTAAGTGTAAAACTTGTGGGAAATTAATGTCGCATAAATATACTGGAGACCGTAGCGGCACGGGTAGTTTGACTAGGCACATAAAAACACACCCTAGAGATAAGGCTAGATTTTTTCAAATGAAAGCGCAGCTAGAGGGGACAAGTGTAGATTCTGCGGTTAACCCTAGTACAGGTTCAAATCTAGTTCAACCAGGAATTAACACTGTCACCGGAGGTATTTTATATTACGATCCAAATAGAGATCGTGAAGAATTAGCAAAGATGATTACTGTTATGTGCTTACCTTATACTTTTGCTTCTAATCCTAATTGGGTTCATTATATTAGAAGAGTTTTTAATCCTACTTATAAAGGTTGGCCTCGCGCAACAGTTAAGAGTGATATTTATAAATTCAAACATGAATATGAACAATATTTGCGGTATTTATTTACTCATATACCTAATCGGATTTCTATTACTACTGATATTGGTAGAAGTGGTAATGATTGTGATTATCTAACTGTTACAAGTCATTGGATAGATGAGGAATGGATAATGCAAAAACGCATAATTGCATATAGAATAATTAATTCGCGTCACACAGGTAAGTTTATAGCTAACACTGTTGCAGATATTTGTAGATATTTTTGCTTTAGCGATAAAATAATGGCAATTTCTATGGATAATGCTTCTAGTAACACTAGTGCTATAGGCATGCTTACAACAACACTAAATCCTGCATTTACTAATATTTTCCATGTTAGATGTATTTGTCATATTTATCATTTAATTGTCGGTGATGGTATGCGAATTTTAAACATAGAAATTGAAAAGGTTAGAATGGCTCTTAATTGGCTTTTTTATTCAAACCGTAGAAGTAGACTTAGAGAGTATTTTAAAAAATGTGATGAATATGGCCTTAGAGAAAGAAAGGTTCCTAAACCTTGCCCGACTAGATGGAATTGTATGTACGAAAGTTTAGTAGTTGCATATGAATATAGAAACCCAATTAATGCAACGTTTAATTCTCGGGTAGGTGGTGAGGATGATGATGAAATGCTTACTACTCAAGATTGGACGAATGTTAAAATTCTTTTAGATTTTTTAGAACATTTTCAAATTGCTACAAATGCATTTTCTGGGCAATATTATCCTACTATTTCAAACTGTTTAGTTTATATTGCAGCACTATCTGATTTGTTTGTTGAATTTGGTGAGGGTGGGGACATTTATGAACTTGCTATAAATGAAATGAAACAAAAGCTTCAACTGTTGCATCAGAGAGCGCTTTCAGTCAAGCAAGACTGCAAATAGGTGATCATAGAGCGTCTATGAGGGATAGCTTGGAAAAATCAGTACTGTTTAGAGATTGGATCCGCTCGGAAAGAAGAAACTTTGGAATTGCAGAAGCACAACCGGCGATAGATGAAGCTTATGAAGAAATGATAGCGGAACTTGCGGAGGATTCGGCTTCGCCCGGAAGTGGTGATGAACAAGCTTCTTTTCCACCACCACCAACGCAACCTCCTCCGAACCTTGAAGGATTTATGAGATTTGTTAGAGATAATACATAGACTAATATGTAACTTGTATTTTGGCACATCTTCCTTAGTTTTTTTCCTTCTAATGGTGGTATTAGTACCTTGTTGTGCTCATTCCATTGGGGGAAGGATGACTAAGAAAGATATGCCATTTTTGGTAATAAAATTTATTGCTTCTACCCTTGAATATCTTTTCGCATTATTTCTATATATATACTACAAGAAAATATATAAGAGAATATATATACATAAGATACAATATATATACTACAAGAAAATATATAAGAGAATATATATACATAAGATACAATATATATACTACAAGAAAATATATAAGAGAATATATATACATAAGATACAATATATATACTACAAGACAATATATTATGCGAATATATATACATAAGATACAATATATATACTACAAGAAAATATATAAGAGAATATATATACATAAGATACAATATATATACTACAAGACAATATATTATGCGAATATATATACATAAGATACAATATATATACTACAAGAAAATATATAAGAGAATATATATACATAAGATACAATATATATACTACAAGACAATATATTATGCGAATATATATACATAAGATACAATATATATACTACAAGAAAATATATAAGAGAATATATATACATAAGATACAATATATATACTACAAGACAATATATTATGCGAATATATATACATAAGATACAATATATATACTACAAGAAAATATATAAGAGAATATATATACATAAGATACAATATATATACTACAAGACAATATATTATGCGAATATATATACATAAGATACAATATATATACTACAAGAAAATATATAAGAGAATATATATACATAAGATACAATATATATACTACAAGACAATATATTATGCGAATATATATACATAAGATACAATATATATACTACAAGAAAATATATAAGAGAATATATATACATAAGATACAATATATATACTACAAGACAATATATTATGCATGACAATTTAGTGTTTTACTATTGTTTTGTTATTTTTCTTTTTCGTCAAGCACTTTAATAATTAGATCTACATATATACTACATATATATTTTTAATATAGCCATAATACTACAAGAAATTGCCTTAAAAAAAAACCGCTAGGCCCGCGAAGCCCACGAGCCCGGCCCGTTAAGCCCAGGACCATGTGGGCTTAGGCCCGTCACGGGCCGGTTCTACCCATTGAGCCCACGAAGCTCGGGACCGTCAGGCCCGGGACCGCCAAAGCCCAGGCCCACGAAGCCTGGTCCGTTTGGCCCACGAAGGCCCGGGCCCGACCCAGAATACAGCACTAGTTGAAACAGTCGATGGCGGTGATTGAAGCGGCGGAGCATCTACGAGGATCGGCGGTGAGATTTGTCTTTGCAGCCATGGCGTGGTCGCCTCTCTTTCCGCATCTATATTTGCAGATTTGAGCCTCTTAGTTAAATACTTTTGGTCTAGCCACGAACTACTTTTGGACTATAAAATGTATATTGCAATTTTTGGGCTACCCGATAATATATGTTTGGGTCAATGGGCTATAAATGAATTCTGTTCAACAATAAAAACGTTCAATGGGGTTTATTCACATATTAGGTGGTGCTGGCCCATGCCAGCATGGGCCTAATATGATAAAAGCTGATTTTTTTTTTTTTTTTTAACTCTATTTTGATATGAAATGGCAGAAAAAAGGATCAGATGCATGTAAAAATTTATCAAATATAGACAATATCGCTGGATATAAGTAGATATAATTTGAAACAATTATCCACTCACGAATATAGTATGATCCCCAAATGATACACTTTTTACATCTATGAGAGCGCAACGACAGTACACAAATGACAGTTTTCTTCAATCATAATCAGCCACAATATTCCCTTGCTCAAAGTTTAAGCTTGATGATCTTGACATTTTTGCAGGTGAATTATATGTTACCTTCATTGTTCTTGGGAAGCTCCCGCTCCTCATCATTCTTTCTCTTTCATGCTCTTTCCATTTGTATCTTATTATCCTTATTTTATTCTTGACATCCTCCTTCTAGATAAATAGAGAAGAATCACTGGAGTAAGACAATCATCAACAAAAATTTACATGGATAATGATATTGTACAAAAGTCACCCAGATTCAAAAAAAAAAAAAAAGATTATAAACTAAAGCAATATTTGAAAGAACCAATATTTAAATGACAGTACATGATCCACACATGGATCAGTGAATAAAGAATTCAAATGCTTTTTGAGTTTCTGGCAAATTTAAATGCAAGCTTATTATGATATCATATCTATGGAACAAATACATATCTATGTGCTTGTATTTAGTGCGCGAGAAGTTCCTATTCTTCCCATGTTATTATAATATTGAGCACTCCTTTTTTAAGAATAATATTTCTTTGACTATGAAGAATTTTCGCAATACAATTTATGGGGAAAAGGATTAATCCTTACATTGGCATAGTGCCACTAATACTTCCGTCACAATAACCAGAGATAGATTACAACCTGATTTCAACTAATAAGATGGAGTAGTTGGTAAGACAGTCCTGTTAAATTTGATACAGAATTTCTTATTGGAGTGTTCCTTGCTCAAGAACAACCTCATATTTCCAAGTTAAAAGGCCACCAAGTGCACTTGATACAAACTGGGATTCATGGTATAAACTTACGAGGAGCAACATAAACAATAAGGTAAAATGAGAGTCTAAACCGTCAGGACTGAATCCTTCTAACTCAGCCAAGCTACTTGATTCACCAAAACCCAAGAACATTGCCACAAAATACCTGTAGAAACTCATTAACTCATAAGCATCCAAAGAACTAATCTTATCCCTTATCATGTCGCTCCGGCCTACTACCAAGCTGTCCTATTCATCCAAGTTACTCTAAATTTCCTTCAAATTGATATTTTCCATTGTCATAATACCACAATCCTCAACCCAAACTCACCACGTGAGACCCAAGCATAAAACTACACCGTCTAAGGCTCATAAACCACCGAATACTCTCTTAAATATTCCCAAAAGCACCATATTCAAAATGCCTACCCTGATGAGACTTCCTGCAAATCCAAAGGCATTACCTTCACCTTCCTGATACTAATATGCAAAATCCTATTATTGATATAAAAGTGCCACAAGTCTTGACACCCCCCCCCCCGCCAATGTAAGCCTCCGTTCTAGCCAAATACACATCTTGAAAATCTCCAGTTATTACATGTAAATCTTGAATCCTTTAGAAACATTCTCGAGAGTCATCCACTCTACTCACCTCAATTAGACTAATCAAACGGACCGGACAACATGTGCTCCATTAGCACTCCTACACAGCAGAAAGTGACCCCACCTTAATGTAATAAAGCAACTTCCTGTTCTATGCACAGTACCTTCTTTACCAATACAACTCAAGTCGTCCCGTGATTCTCATACATCCATAAAGCAGAACATAACCTTTATTGAAATTTCCTTTACTCAAGTCATCCTCGATCTCAACTTCTGCAAGCCACAACTGACTCACTAGCATACCTCAACTAGAACCAATACAACACATAACTGTGCCATCAGCTAATCAATAGCGGACTTCCCCACTTGGCTCAAAGTCATAGTTCAAGACACACAATAACTCATAATGCCTATACTCTATCACTGCCATAATACCATAGTGAGATTAAACTCAATCCTTCATAAGCTCGTACAACACAGACCATCTAGTACCTCAAATCTTCTGCAAGTCTCGCATTCACCCTCGTAGCAATCAAGTCCACTCTCATACACGATCCAAACTCAAATCGCATCGCACGTATTTTTACTAGTAAAAAAGGACTCCCAACCAATTACATAAGGATCACACAAATCTCAGAATACTCCGCAGGAGATAACCCACCTGCTTCGCCTCAAACTAACATCTCTTTATACCCTTCCACCATCATAAACATTACACGGTCACTTAATCTTCCTGAGTCTGAACTCATATTACAACGAGAAATCTACTACACTTCCCAACTAGGCAACATGAAAAGGTCCTTCAACACGCCCACAACTCGGCCTATACATCAAATCTCGATGGAAATCAAACACCGAATAGTTCTTACTACCCCCAAACAGACCCTTCCTGTCTTGTTCAAATCATATGCACACATCTTGCGGTCACACCATACTCATCATATAGCTATCCAGTCATCACTCCCACTAATAGGGACACTATTTGACATACAAATCCAAAAGCGCGTGCTCACACAATCAATGGCTCAGTGCTCAAGCTACAGAAAAAACCCGGCCTCAAGTCCTCCAGACTGGCCCAACATCAACACACAAATATCACACCTTGCCCCTCGATCAGGGAATCACAAGCCGTCGACGCACAGCCGATACCGAGTGCTCATGCGTGCATACGAACACATGGAAGGAATTCAAAGAGTTATTTTTCAAGCTGAAACAAGGACGCACGATAAAAATTCAAGAATGTGAAGTTTTTCATAAAGGTTCTGCAGCCTCCCGAGGGTAGGTACAGACATCTCCGTATCGATTCATGAGACTCTACTAAACCTGCTCATGACTCGTGAGACCTGTGTAACCTAGGCTCTAATACCAACTTATTATGACCCAAAACCCAACCCGTCGTGATGGCGCCTATTATGGAACTAGGCCAGCCTCAAACCAACGCAATCCAATACCATAGTGTAAATATTAAAATCATTTGCGGAAAACTTTCATCATTTTTAAAACATATCATTAAATACATAAGAGAAAGACTTATATTACAATACATTCGTCCCAAAACCACGATGTCACTGATATCATGAGCATCTAAGGTAAATACATAATCTATCAAAGTGTCTAAGAACCAACAGGAAAGTACAACTGGAAATGAGAAGGAGAGCCAAGGCCTGCGAATGCCGTGCAGGTACGTCAATAATCTTCTAAGTCAGAAGCCTCGATCAAACATCCGCCATTGTATCCAAAGTGCTTGAATCTATACACGAGGTACAGGGGGTAACGTGAGTATACCAACTCAGTAAGTAACAAGTCCAAACTATGGACTGAGAGGTAGTGACGAACTCAACCTCTTCATAGGATAAACAGGAATATCGTACAGAAATGTAGGCATGCTTTCAGTTAATTAAACAACTCATAACAGGGAAATAGAGCATGTATGAACATGATAAAGGAGTTTAAGCTCCGCTACATCTACATGCCAATGCACATACTAAATGAAATGCACTATGCCAAGTACCTCATGTGCCCAATAACTCGATGCTCGTCCACTCAGTACTATATATGGCTTGTACGGCCTAGGGAATATCCATCCCGTATATATATACGTCTCTGACAGCAGTCACTCAGTACTGAGGAAGGACAATCCAGCCTACGGAAAAGATCTATCTCCTGGTAATAATAATGACAACTCACAACCACTCGGTACCGCATATGGCTCACAAGGCCCAGGGAAGATCCATCCCGGAATATATATATACATCATAGACAATCAGTCTCCGATACCGAGGAACAAGCCAATCTAGCCTCATAGAGAAGATCCATCTCCATACCAATACTTCGGACAAGATCCATGTCCAGGGAAGATCCATCCCTCAATATCATCAACTACTGCGCTCACTGGGGGTGTAAAGACTCCGTAGGGGCTTCTCTGAGCCCAAGTGCTATATCAATGCCAGCGAACGAATGATCAATATCATTGCTGCGACGTGCAGCCCGATCCCATACTATCAATCAATATTTGGCTCTCGGCCTCACTCAGTCAAAACTCTCCAGTCTCACACACATAGGCTAAGATGTCATAATACAAGCTCTAACAATGATATGATATGTCAAATAGCAATAATCGAGACTGGGGCATAATACATTATGCATGAACATGACTGAGTATAGAATATACATGAATCTAATGACATGACAGCAAGAAACGACCTCTCGGGTCTTAACAATATTGGCATGAAGCCTTAATATGATATTTAGCATGATTTGCAGCTTATCAACTTAATCACATGATTACAACACAGATATCAACATAAAAGAGTATCTAAGCGGTGCCATGGAATGATCTAGGCCGCATTTCTCATGGTGCACGCTCACACACCCGTCACTTGGCATTGCGTCACCTCAACATTAATCATAGAACACATAGTTTGGGGTTTCGAACCCTCAGAACCAAGTTTAGAAGCGTTACTTACCTCAAGTCAAGCCAAACTCTAGCTCGCGACGCCTTTCCATCTCGATTCAGCCTCCAAACGCCTCTAATCTAACCAAAATCAGTATATAACCATCAAAATATGCTAAGGGAACAAAGCCCACTCGAAAATAATCAAATTACATCAAAATCTCGAAATTGGTCAAAACCCGACCCCTGGGCCCACGCCTCGGATTCTGATAAATATTACAAAACTAGAATCCTCAGACTCTCACGAGTTCATACATACCAAGAATTCCAAAATCCGACCACAAATAATCCCTCAAATCCCTAATTTTTATTCTCCAATTTTTCAAGCCCTAGCCCCCAATTTGCAACTGATTTTCCTATAGATTTCATGCTTACAACCTTAAAAATCATCATAAAAGCGAGTTTAGGGACCAAGGACCTTACCTCAATGAATCCCTCTAAAACTCTCCCTTGAAATTGCTCCCAAAAGCTTCACCTCGAATGAAATATTGAGAAAAATGGCCAAAAATTGCGAAGGGTGGAATTTATAGTTTCTGAGCCAGCAAAACCGCACCTACGGTTGAAAGGTCGCACCTACGGACTTTACTTAAAACTCCAGGCCCGCTTCTGTGCAAAGAAATCCGCACCTATGCAACCACATGTGCGACCAGGACCTCGCTTCTGTAGTCCCAGCCTACCCCTCTCCTGCGGCTCCAAAATCTGCTTCCACGAGTCCGCACCTGCGGTCCCCTAGCCGCAGGTGCGGTTATGACAGCAACAGAAAACTTCAGCTGC
Source organism: Nicotiana sylvestris (assembly GCF_000393655.2). Lineage (NCBI taxonomy): Eukaryota > Viridiplantae > Streptophyta > Magnoliopsida > Solanales > Solanaceae > Nicotiana > Nicotiana sylvestris. The sequence goes on from NC_091064.1 coordinate 214,554,525, forward strand.
CAAACCCAACTCAAAATCACCCGTTAACCACCCGAAATCACCCCGAGGCCCCCCGGGACCTTAACCAAAAGCACGCACAAGTCATATGCCACTATCCAAACTTATGCCAATCTTCAAAACACCTCAAACAACATCGAATTAACCAAATAACATCGGATTCAAGCCTAAAGTTCCAAGAATCTTCCAAATTTCGCTTTTGATCAAAAGGTCTATCAAACCTCGTTCGAATGACCTGAAATTTTGCACACACATTACATTTGACACAACGAACCTATTGCAACTTCCGAAATTCCATTCCGACCTCTATATCAAAATCTCCCCTATCAATCGAAAAATACCAAAATTTTAATTTCGCTAATTCAAGCCTAAATCTACTTCGGACCTTCAAAACGCATTCCGATCACGCTTCTAAGTCCCAAATCACCTAACGGATCTAACCAAATCATAAAAATTTAAATCCTAGATCATATACTAACAAGTCAAAACTTGGTCAAACCTTTCACATTTAAGCTTCAAACTGAAAACTATTCTTCCAAATCCATTCTGATTACCCTGAAAACTAAAACCGACGATTTACATAAGTCATAATACATCACACGGGGCTAGTCATGTCTGAGAACTGGCGAGCGAAGTGCAAAAGCTCAAAACAATCGGTCGGGTCGTTACATGTTGACTCATCCAGGTTTGCTAAAAATTCGATCCTTTTGATGCCATGTTTAGCTATTGGATTTTAAATCAAATTATATTTCAAAAATATGTTATTTTCATTCAGTACTTTGGATTAAGATTGACTAGAATATTCATGTGATTAGAGCTGAATAAAGAAGAGAGACTTTGCCTCCTCTAATTCTTTTTTTTTTCGAACGAATAGATAATCTATCTCAAATTATAGTCAACATAATCTCGCTCTTATTAGGAATTTGAGATATAGTAGTTCTTGCACAAATTGCATAAGATGGATGAATCTTATATGTACTAGCTTTTAATTAAAAGAAATTAGAGTTAAACATTTGAATGACTTTGAAGAAAAGACAATAAGTATATTATAGAAATTCTATTCAAAGCATTCATGCGGTCGTGGATTCCTAAGTACTAAAACGTTGTATATCACAAACGTGCTTACAAACTATTGTATTTCAAATGTGCATATATTACCAATGCCGAAGGATCTAATAGAAGAAAGCAACATATCAATGTTACGAACATCTCTATTAGATATTGTTCCATTGTATAATACAGTTACATCGCAATATCAGAACTTATTCAAAACATCTTTATGTTGGAACTAATCGGATCATTGCTACAGTAAGTTGTGAATTATATCTATTTATCTTTTATTAAACATGAAGCAATTCTACCATCTATTTTAGATCTGAGACTTATTGGTTCTTCGAGAACATATGATATTTCAAACTATTTTGCTTTAGAAGCTTTTGTTAGGGATCAATAGTCAAGACCTTAGAGGATACCTGTTTTCTTCGAAACTGATTACCCCAATATGTGTTCATTTTTTTATCATGTCGAACATTTAAATATTGTAATTGATGCTCATTTGTGCTACTTAAGCATTGATATTTTTGTATTGATTTAACATAATTATTTAACAATTTTTTTCTATTTTATACAGGAAAAAACTAAAAAATTCACACTCTGGGAAGATTTTATTGATCATGATGGGAACAAACTACTCAAACTTCTTAAAGAAGAATACCCAATCATCCTTGCTAGAAAAATTGGAAGACCAAAGTCGTCGTCACGTAAAGCAACTCAAATGCATGCAAGACGGACTAACAAATTCAATACAGGTAAAGTATATACGCAATTATATTTTAGTTTTTCATATACCAGACGACCAAATTAGAACTGAATGTTCAAATGCATGCAGGATTGACTAACATATTCAGTACAACAATCGAAATCAATCCTCCATACCCACAAGCAAATATGCTGAGAACATGGTATTGTAGATTTATTTCTCTATCAATACATTATTGGTCATATATGTGCTTGAACGTATACAAGAACTAATTTTGAAATGTTAACATATTTGAAGGGCCCAACAAAATGAGCAAATGCTTATTACGAACACAATGAAGAGCACAAGCCCAACATGCTCTCTTTTATTTGTCCCTTTCGAAGAAGAGATAGTACCAATTGTAGAAATCCGACATCAAGATCCAGTAGGTACACTAAATGTTTATATATGTACTGTTACAAATTTTTACCTTTATTCTGTAATAACAAAAATTAATATGCGGCATTCTTTCGTTTTCCAGGGCCAAATATTCTACATACAGGCTGAAGTCACATTACAAAATGAGAACCAATGATTCTGTATCCTAGCTTGTTCAGACTGCAAACAACACTTCACCCGAGCTATCTCAAGGAGAAAGTTCTACTGTACTAATTGTGGCCGATCTACCCAGTTGGTTCCCAGGTATACATGCAACAACATTCTTCCACATAACCATTTATATTTAATATTATATATTTACCATCTATTAAACTAAGCAATTATTTTATCTTACAACTAGGTGCCAATTTGAAGTGACGCTCACAGACCAAAGCGGTTCTACAACAACAACTATTTCCGATGAGCATGCAGAAAAAATATTGCTTCTCACTTCGGAAGAGATTTATGATATCTGTAATGTCAAGGTACATTGTTAACTTTAAAAAAGCACAGACAAGTATCTTTTCCAAGTTGAGCCTTCTCTCACACATAAATAACCAATTTTGTCTTTTCAGAAAGGACTGTTGCCTCTTGTGAACGCGCAAAAGCTACTGACTGACAAGATCTTCAAGATTCAAATAAAAAAGTTGTTTACAAGAAACAATGAGGCAGTGCAAGGAAAGTTAGTTATTTTATCTTTCATGGACAAAACTAATTTGGTCATCTAACAAATGTCAGCCACCATAAAGGAAGTTGGAGAAGGAAGTAAACGAAAAATTGAACATGTTGCCATAGAGAAACAAGAGCACCCACACACAACAACCAAAAGCAACGGTTCCTACAACATATGTAAGGCGGAAATGAAAATCTCCCCTCGGAAAAACTGCTGAGAGGTATTTGAAATTTTTATTCCTTCTAAGTTTAATATGAGATTCAACTTTGTAGAAAAAATAAACAACTTAAACGACTATCATTTGTTAGCACTTTTGCCAGTGAAACATCTTTTGCTACTATTTTGGGATGCATGTGAAGCCACATCTTGTTGTTGCTTTTGAATGCGGTTAAGCTCATTTTGTGACTGCTTTCTGAATGTTCCTCTACTCGAAATATGTCGCGGCGATACGAGGTTAGTGTCCTTGATTACAAATCTACTAATAAGATCAGTATTATAGAATGCATGGTCCACTTCAGATTACTTTGAAAGCCCGCCCCTTTCTATGCTATTTTAGACCCAATTATGGAGCTTTGAGTCCTTCTGGTGTGGCGACTGCTTATACAACTTTGACTAGAAGGCTTAATAGAAATTCTATGAGTTAAGGTTTCGAGCTTTTTCTAAAGATGGCACAAGTAGAGATAAGAGTATCTAAAAAAATAAGATAAGAGTGGATAAAGTAATATAACACTACACTGCCAGATAAAACTTTGGCAACAAGACAAGCACATATGAGAGTGGAAAATGTAAGAAAATATGAATAAATACTTTTTTTGCAGTTTATTTCTTGAGTTTAGAACTGAAATCCACCACAATCATTGTCAAATTGCTAAGAATTCCCTTGGCTATGTTGACCTCTTTGTCTTCTTTTGTTGACAAGCATGTTAACACCCTCCATGACATTCACTTGGCGAGGATTTTGAACTTGTTGCAACTGTGCCTTTGCTAGTTGGTTCATGGTAGTTGTCAACTCAGCTATAGCCTGCCCATGATCATGTAACTCCTTGTGCAAATGAGTGACTATAGGGTCACCCTAGGGTACGTTGACTCTACTTTGCCACGCAAAAGAAGTGTCAGTCATCTCGTCAAGAATATCACAAGCCTCATCATATGACAGCTTCATAAAGTTGCCCCCAACAAGTTGGTTCACTATGCATTGGTTTGTTGTATTAATGCCCCGGTAGAAGGTTTGTTGGATCATCGCCTCAGTAATATCATTGTTGGGGCATTCCTTCACCATTGTTCTATAACACTCCCAAATCTCATGCAAAGGTTCTGTGGGCTCTTGCTTGAACACCAAGAACTCATCTCTCAATGCAGCCATATGCTCAGTGAGAAAAATTTCGCAATGAACTTATCCGCCAACTCATCCCAAGTAGTGATGGAATGGTTGGGAAGTCGCTCAAGCCAATCAAGTGCTTTCCCTTTAAGTAAAAATGGGAAGAGTCTCAACCTGAGAGCATCCTCAGACACGTTAGTTTGCTTGCTCCCCCAACATGTATCCACGAACCCCTTGAGATATTTGTAAGAATTTTGATTTGCAGCACCCATGAAATATCCATGCTGCTCTAGCAAAGTCAACATCACATTGGTTATTTGAAAATTGCCCGCCCGGATTCGGGGTGGCACAATAGCACTTGCATAGCCCTGGTTCAGAAGCACTTTAGGAGCCACTCTTGGAGGTAGCAGGGGAGGGTTTGGAATATTATCATTGGTCTGGCGGCCTCTCCTTTGTCCGTGAGGCACGACATGGACCTCATCTTCAACATTATAATCTACTTCCTCCCCCGGCAGAAGATCTCCAAGAGGTGCATTGTTTAAGTTCACTAGCATTTTGTACCTGAAGTTGTGACACAAACAAATTAGTAACAAAGAAGGAAAGAAGAACAATACACAAATATATCTATCTAGATAGACAAAACCATTAGCTCCCCGGCAACGATGCCAAAAAGTGATCGTGGCCAACCCTGCACTACTATTGAGTAGCGAGAGAGGTCGAAGCAGCTTTTACCCGATTAAGGTCGGGATCGATTTCTATAAGGAGCTAGAAGTTGGAGTCGGGTGTCTATCTAAAGCGGAGTTGTGTATATGCTCCAAATTGCACTTCTAAATATTTTTGGGTTTTTGTTTTACTTCTAATAATATAAAACTACAATGCTCAATTAAACTAAAATAAGCTAAGATTAAACTATTGCGAGTTGTTCAAATAGTTAAAAGGCACTAGGGTAGTGACTTTCACCTAGGTGGTCAATTGATAGATACTTGGGTCTAAAGCTAAATTGTCTCATTTGGGGAGTATGATATAACCATTGCACGATTCTACTCACTCTACACCTCTCGGTAGTTCGAGTGATTTTGCCCGAATTGACTTTCTCAAGATGAATTGGGTATGCAAATTTGCACAAGCAATCAAGGTTTAAGTCGGGTATTACTATCTCTAGGTTTAACCCTTTAATTGGTATCAATCTCTTGAGTACGCCCCAATTCCTTGTTGGACCAATTTCAGAGACTTAGGCTCTCTTTCTCAAGAAGAGCCAAAGTCAACTAAGCACAAACTAGTGTTTGCAACCACTAATTCAGCAATTAAACATGAAATTAGTTCAAATATCAAACACCCATAGTCAATCAAGCCTTAAAACACAAGACCCGTCAATTACCCGCACTAGGGTTGAGCCACAACCCTAGCTTATGGGTCTAGCTACACATAAATAGAGAAGAAACAAAGAAATAGATGAAGAAAAACTCATATTAATTAATTGCTAAATTAAACTTGAAGATTCAATATTGAAAACGAAGCTAAAATTACTCAAAATAGCTAAAACATTCGAAGTCACGAGCGCAACCAGTGTACAAAACTATTTGATGACCTAAAAATGGGAAAAAAAGCTATTTATACTAAGCTGAAAAATCTGGACAAAAATACCCCTACGGGGTTAGTGCGGACAACACAAAATCACGTGCGGCCGCACTAGGGCTCTAAACTTGAATAAACGGTTCTCTGAACTTGGGCAATGCGGACCGCACAGAATCGAGTGCGGTCGCGATAGCTTCTAGTAAGGTCCGCATGAAATGGAGCGTGGACCGTATTGAGCTTCAAATTTGGAATTGGCAACTCTCTGAACCTTGGCTCTGCGGACCGCACTAAATCGAGTGCGGCCGCATTGATCCCAGTGCGGACCGTACAAAATCTCGTGCGACCGCATTGCCTTTTTGCCTAAATATCATCCTCTCTGAACCTCACTTGTGCGGACCGCACAAAATGGTGTGCGGCTGCACTGGCCTTACTTTGCCCGAGCTTTGTCTTGTCTTGATACTTGTGCAAGTTTCACTACTTTTTGAGATGATCTTTGACATCTTGTCACCTTATTGATCAAACCTGCAATTAAGCACAACTTGTGAGCCTTTTTGGGATTATTTTGTACACATTTCTAATCAAAACTTTAGCATGAAGGAGTTTAAAATGTATCAAAATCCCTAGTTATCAACAGTCTTGGCATGACAATCCAAGATTGCATGGTACGATAATAACCAGCCCATCCCCAATATGACATCAAAATCAACCATGTCCAGGAGTAATAAATCCACAGGAGACTCAAGACCCCCGATCATAACTATACACGAGTGACAGACTCGATCTACCACGATAGAATCACCCACCGGTGTAGACACATATACAAGGACACTCAAGGAATCACTAGGCATGACCAGGTACAGTGCAAAATAAGATGACACATAGGAGTATGTAGACCCTGGATCAAATAAAACTGAAGCATCTCTGCCACAAACTAGAACAGTACATGTGATAACTGCATCGGAAGCCTCAGCCTCAGGACTGACTAGAAGAGCATAACATCGGGGATGGGCCCCACCACCCTGGACTACATCTCTGGGACGGCCTGCAGCTGGCTGGCCTCTACCTCTAGCGGTCTGACCTCCACCTATAACACCTCCACCTCTAGCACCTCTACCCCCACCCCTAGTTGGCAGAGCGGGCGGTGGAGCACCTGGTGCCTGAACCATAGAACGGAAACCATGCTTTGACTGAGTACCCACCAATCTCGGACAAGCCCTCCGGATATGACCATACTCACCACACTCAAAGCATCCACCTAAGTGTTGCAGCTGAGGAAACTGAGACTGACCCTGGCGACCTGAATGACCATCCCGAAAACTCTGGAGCGGCGGTTCACTGATAGTAGATGGTGGTGCACCGTAGGGCTGCTGATCAGAATACTGCATGTGAGAGCCACGACCACCTAAAGAACCGTGAGAAACCTAAAGGGCTGACTGAAAATGCCTAGGAGGATGGCCTCTACCATATGAATCTCTGCCTCCAGACAATGTACCACTGAATCGGCCTGAATGGTGAGGCCTCTTGTCAGACCCCTGACCACCTCCCTGCGATAGAACCATCTCAACTCTCCTGGCCACATTGGCCGCCTCCTAGAAAGAAATCTCACCCCAGTCTCCTTGGCCATCTGAAGTCGAATAGGCTGGATAAGTCCCTCAATGAACCTCATTACCCTCTCTATCTCGGTGGGAAGTATGATAAAAGCATGACAGTCCAAGTCGATGAATATGGTCTTATACTGAGTAACAGTCATAGAACCCTACTGGAGACTCTCAAACTGCCTCCGATAGATCTCTCTCTAAGTAATGGGGAGAAACTTCTCCAGGAATAACTGAGTAAACTGCTCCTAAGTCAAAGCTGGTGATCCGGCTCGTCTAGCCAAACAGTAATCTCTCCACCAAGTATTGGCGGATCCAGATAAGCAAAAAGTAGCAAAATCGACCCCATTGGTCTCCACTATCCCTATGTTCCTAAGAACCTCATGACAACTGTCTAGAAAATCCTGGGGATCCTTAGAAGATGCACCGCTGAAAGTAGTAGGGAAGAGCTTGGTGAACCTGTCCAATCTCTACAAAGCATCGGCAGACATAACTGCTCCCCCACCGGTGTGAGCTACCACACCTAGCTGAACTGCTCCAACTGGCTGAGCTACTGGAGCCTGGAACTGGGGAGCCATCTGCTCCGGAGTGCGAGTAGCATGAGTCTAGGCTCCTCCTCCAGCCTAAGAGACGGCTGGTGCTACAGGAAGCAAGCCTGCCCGGGTGACACTCTCCATAAGGCCAACTAGACGGACCAGAGCATCCTAGAGTACTGGAGTAGCAATAAACCCCTCTGGAACCTGAGCTGGGCCCATCAGAACTGTCTGGGTCGGAACCTCATCATCAAAGTCAACCTGAGGCTCCGCCGCTGGTGTTGCTGCTCTGGGCTGAGCTCTGCCCCTACCTCGGCCTCTAGCACGGCATCGGCCTCACCCACTGCCCCTCGTGGGAGCTGCTACTGGGGGCTTGGGCTGCTGATCGATGGATGAGGAAGTGCATGTTCTCACCATCTGCGAAAGAACAAAGTAGAAATTCAATTAGCATTGAGAAACCAAACTACACAACAAGAAAGAATAAATGTGAAGTTTTTCCTACCTCTGTAGCCTCTGGGGAATAAATACAGATATCTCCGTACCGATCCCTCAGACTCTACTAATCTTGTCCGTGAATCGTGAGACCTATGTAACCTAGAGATCTAATACCAACTTGTCACGACCTAGATTTTCCACCCTCGGGAGTTGTGATGGAGCCTACTCGTGAAAGCTAGGCAAGCCGCGTAATATAGAATCACTAACCCTTTTATTTAGCCCTTTTAACAATTTAAGTTAACAATGAAATTACAGTGAAATATTAATGATAAATAGATAGCGGAAGACTTAATCTGATAAATTAACCATAAACAGTACGCCAATGCCAACATACATCTCTATCCGGAATCCAGTGTCACAATATCACGGACTGTCTATAAATGCTACATACAAATGTCTAAAAAGAAAGTAAAATCTGTCTTGGAAGCAAATGAAAACAGAATACACATAAAGATAGAAGAGAACGCCGGGCCTGCGAACGCCTGCTGGACTACCTCAGGATCTCTAACTGAACTGAAGGCAACCACCCAATCCTACTGTCCAAAAGCTGCCGCTCCGGGATATGCACATAGTGCAGAGTGTAGTATCAGCACAACCGACCCCATGTGCTGGTAAGTGCCTGGCCTAACCCCGGCGAAGTAATGACAAGGCTAGGACCAGACTACCAAATAAACCTGTGCAGTTATAAAATATGCAACGGAAATATAAAATAGGAATAACAAGTAAAGATGGGAGGGGATACATGTTGTGGGGGAATATCAGTACCAATAGTAAATTAAGAGAAAAGCATAAGAACAATTTAGAATTTACAGTAAAATAATAAGGAACTCGTAACCAATCTATAACACTTCGTATTATCAATTGTTGCGGCGCGCAACCCGATTCCAAAACATAATAACTCTGTTGCGGCGTGCAACCCGATCTATATCATTTATCACTGTTGCGGCATGCAACCCGATACAATTATATTATTGTTGCGGCATGCAACCCAATCCAAATATAATATTATTGCGGCGTGAATCCCGATCTAAATATAATATTGTTGCCGCGTGCAACCCGATCCAAATATAATATTGTTACGGCGCGCAATCCGATTCACATATACAGTTCAACACCAATCACAACAAGAGTCCCGACAAGGGATCAATAAAGAAGCAACACTATCCCGGCAAGGTAATCGACAGTATAAGTAAATACGTCCCGGCAAGGGAAAATCAGCTATAACCAAACTTGTTCCAACATCTAACTACCTCAACTAGCACCAACACTCATTCATAAGTAATTTCCACGAGGATAATCATAATCCTTATTCAACTCAGAGAATCCACAACTTAGGCATTCGTAGTATTTATTGAGAACACAATAATTTCAATTTAAGATTCACGGTCATGCTTGACACCAACGTATAGATACTCGTCATCATGCCTATACGTCGTATTCAACAAGTAACATGTAGCAAATAGGATTCAACTCCTAGTCCCTCAAGCTAAGGTTAGACCAAACACTTACCTCGATGCCACGAACACAATTCAAGCCTCTACTATCGCTTTACCTCTTGACTCTACCACCAATTCGCTCGTATCTAGCCACAAGTTACTCAATTATATCAATAAATGCTAAATGAATCAATTCTAATGCATGAAAATGAGTTTTCTGAAGTTTTACCCAAAAAGTCAAAAATTGACCCCGGGCCCACATGATCAAAACCCGAGGTTCGAACCAAAACGCGATCACTCATTCCCCCACAAACCCAAATATATAATTTGTTTTGAAATCAGACCTCAAATCGAGGTCCAAATCTCCAATTTTTGAAAAACCTAGGTTCTACCCAAAACCCCCAATTTCCCCATGAAAATCATTGATTTTGAGTTGAAATCATGTGAAAAGGTGTTAATGATTGAGGGAAACCTGTTAAAATTAACTTACAATCGATTTGGAAGAAGAGTTGTCTTTGAAAAATCGCCCAAGAGTGTTTTGGTTTTGAAAGAGTGTGAAACATGAAAGATTTTCGACTAAGTTATAAAATTGCAGGTTGCAGATGTCGCATTTGCGACCAAGGTTTGCAACTGCGAACCCTGACTTCTGCTGAGTTCGCATTTGTGAAGAAGTTCTCGTATTTGCGAGTTGAGAATTGCGAACAACTTGTCGCATTTGCGACTACTGGCTAAAGCTGGGGGATCGCATTTGCGATTGAATCCTCGCAATTGCGAGGTAGGCTGGCCTGGGCTACATTTCGCATGTGCGACATGACCCTCACATTTGCGAATTCGCATTTGCGAACCAGGCTTCGGAAATGCGAAGCCTGCAGGCCTGCATTGAAACAACTGAAAATCTGCAACTCTCCAAGTCCAAAATCCACCCCGTGGCCTATCCAAAACTCACCCGAACCCTCGGGGCTCCAAACTAAATATGCACACCAACCTAAAAACATCATACGGATTCGCTCGTGCATTCAAATCACTAAAATAACATCAACAACTATGAATTTAGCACCAAAATCATGAAATTTCTTAAGAACTTCAATTTTTCCCATTTTCTCAAAAATGATCTGATTCACGTCATTTCAAATCCGTTTCTTACCAAATTTCACAGACTTACCTTAAATCACATATAGACCTGTACCGGGTGCCGGAACTAAAATACGAGCCCGATACCATCAAGTTTTAAACTCATTTCATTTCCAAAACTTATAAATAATTCCAGAAAATAATTTTCTTTAAAAATTCATTTCTCGGGCTTGGGACCTCGGAATTCGATTCCGGGCATATGCTCAAGTCCCATATTTTCCTATGGACCCTCCGGGACCGTCAAATTATGGGTCCCGGTCCGTTTACCCAAAATATTGATCGAAGTCAAATTAAATCCATTTTAAAGGCAAAATTCATCATTTTTCGCAGATTTTCACAAAATGGCTTTCCGGCTACGCGCCCGGACTGCGCACACAAAATCGAGGTGATACCGAAAGATATTTTTAAGGCCTTGGAATATGGAATTCATTTTAAAACAAGTGATGACCTTTTGGGTAATTACAAATTTAGTGTTGAATTAAACTATTCTACCAAAAATCTGACATATGAAAATTGATGTCGGAAGGTTAGGTCTCTTCATATATATGAAGTTATATGATATATTCCATGATGAATGTTCCTAGGGTCACAACCATCAAGCATTTATCTCTTCCTAGAGAGGACATCGTTGGTTAACTTAAAGAAATAGTTACTATGCGTTCTCACGAAAAAGCTTCTTGGACTAAATTTTTGATATTATGTAATGAACGTTACTGTCATTACATTATCTTTCTACCACCTTTGACTCTGTCTTGTAATATTTACCAACTAATTTTCAAGAGTAAAATTATGAGATTAAAAAATAAAAATCATTCAGGTCATTTAGAAGTAGTCGAAGATTGGACACCACTCAAGATAACCCACCACCATAAAAGGAGAATAAATAGACATAAACGAATTGACAAAAGGTTACTACATAACTGAACTTCAATATCAAAAACTCATGTTGTATTCCACTCCAAACACACACAAAGAAAAAACATATTTTTATCCATAAGAGGTAAATAACCATAAATATCAAAATCCCATGTTTTATTTACACAACAGTGTCTGTTAAAAAAAACATTCCCCCAATTTCATCCATCAAAACCCTAACTCAGAAATTTCCAAATCTTGTATGGGTTGAAACAAATTAGAACAAAAAAGAAGAAACAACACATAGAAAACAACAAAATTGATATTAAAGAGTAAGAAATTTACTTGAAAGTTCAAGATATTTGAGAGAGAAAGTAGGAAAATTTAGCACAAATCACAGGTACAAACACAACTCATAGGCCAACAAATGCCAAAACCAAAGAGAATGGATTAAAAGCTAGAAACGAAGGAGTAAAGCTGATACAGAGCAGTAATCGAGCAAAATAACACTACTAGAATTCCAGTAAAAAGCGACCAAAAATAGCGACCAAATTTGGTCTATGGGAAAAAGCGACCAAAGTTGGTCGCTAAACTAGCAAAAATAATAAAATAAATTGTGGAAACCAAATAGCGACCAAGGTTGGTCGCTAAAGTAGTCAAAATGTTAACTGGATTGGTCAGACTTGCTTGGTCAAACGTTTACTGAGATTAGCGACCAATATTGGTCGCTAAAGTGGGACCCGCTTATAAAATTTTAATAATTATATTATTATTTTGAAAAAACTATAAAATATAAATATATATAATATAAAATTGGCGACCAACGTTGGTCGCTAGATAAAGGCAAGAAAGGTAGCGACCAATTTTGGTCGATTAACTGGGTCCCAGTTATTCAATTTTAATAATTATATTATTAATTTAATTATTATATGAAATATAATTAAATCTGATTAAATTTAGCGACCAACTTTGGTCGCTAAACTAAATTCATGAATAAATAGCGACCATAATTGGTCACTATTCTGGTCAACAATGGTCAAAATTAAAAATCACTTTTGTATTTACTATGTAAATAATATAAATGTAAGTCGTTAATACTTTTGTAATACAAGGGATGAATAGTACTACGAAGCGGGCGTGTGTGTCTATATATACAATATATGTATTTACGCTATACTATGCACTAAGTATAAGTGTATGAGGTAATACTGTATCGAATACAGCTTATATATATACATAATATGTACTTACGCTATATTATGCACTAAGTATTAGTGTATTAGATATTACCGTATCGAATACAGCTTATATATATATATAATATATGTACTTACGCTATACTATGCACTAAGTATAAGTGTATGAGGCAATACCGTATCGAATACAGCTTATATATATATATATATATAATATATGTACTTACGCTATACTATGCACTAAGTATAAGTATATGAGGTAACACCGTATCGAATACAGCTTATATATAAATAATATATATGTACTTACGCTATACTATGCATTAAGTATAAGTGTATTAGGTATTACCGTATCGAATACAGCTTATATATATATAATATATGTACTTACGCTATACTATGCACTAAGTATAAGTGTATGAGGTAATACCGTATCGAATACAGCTTATATATATATATATATATATATATATATATATATATATATATATATATATATATATATATGCATTAAGTATCGAATACAGCTTATATATATATAATATATGTACTTACGCTATACTATGCACTAAGTATAAGTGTACGAGGTAATACCGTATCGAATATAGCTTATATATATATATAATATATGTACTTACGCTATACTATGCACTAAGTATATATAAGTGTATGAGGTAATACCGTATTTAATACAGCTTATATATATATATATATGTAATTACGCTATACTATGCACTAAGTATAAGTGTATTAGATAATACAGTATCGAATACAACTTATATATATATATAATATATGTACTTACGCTATACTATGCACTAAGTATAAATGTATTAGGTAATACCGTATCGAATATAGCTTATATATATATATATATAATATATATGTACTTACGCTATACTATGCATTAAGTATAAGTGTATTAGGTATTACCGTATCGAATACAGCTTATATATATATAATATATGTACTTACGCTATACTATGCACTAAGTATAAGTGTATGAGGTAATACCGTATCGAATACAGCTTATATATATACAATATATAATATATATGTACTTACGCTATACTATGCATTAAGTATAAGTGTATTAGGTATTACCGTATCGAATACAACTTATATATATATAATATATGTACTTACGCTATACTATGCACTAAGTATAAGTGTATTAGGTATTACCGTATCGAATATAGCTTTTATATATATATATAATATATATGTACTTACGCTATACTATGCATTAAGTATAAGTGTATTAGGTAATACCGTATCGAATACAGCTTATATATATATATATATATATATATATATATATATATATATAATATGTACTTACGCTATACTATGCACTAAGTATAAGTGTACGAGGTAATACCGTATCGAATACAACTTATATATATAATATATGTACTTACGCTATACTATGCACTAAGTATATATAAGTGTATTAGGTATTACCGTATCGAATACAACTTATATATATATATATAATATATGTACTTACGCTATACTATGCACTAAGTATAAGTGTATGAAGTAATACCGTATCGAATACAGCTTATATATATAATATATATATGTACTTACGCTAACTATGCACTAAGTATAAGTGTATTAGGTAATACAGTATCAAATACAACTTATATATATAATATATATGTACTTACGCTATACTATGCATTAAGTATAAGTGTATTAGGTATTACCGTATCGAATACAACTTATATATATATAGTATATATACTTACGCTATACTATGCACTGAGTATAAGTGTATTAGGTAATACTGTATCGAATATAGCTATATATATATATATATATATATATATATATATATATATATATATATATATATATATATATATATATATATATAGGATATGAATTGAAAGCTTTAAACAATTAAATTACTTTAAATTCAATTTAAAATTATATATATTAAATTGAATTAAAATTAATTGAATTTTTTAAATTGAATTAAAATTAATTGAATTAAATAAATATAAATTTTAAATTGAATTATAATTTTTTTTTTTTGATATAGCGACCAATGTTGGTCGCTATTCTGGTAAAACGGTCAGAATTTAGCGACCAACTTTGGTCGCTATTTTGGTCAAAATAGTCAACACATATTTGGTACCAAAAATAGCGACCAAGGTTGGTCGCTTTTTGTAAAAACAGAGTTAAAAACGGGTTTCCCCTCTCATTCTCTTATTTTCTTCAAAAAATTCCCCAAACCCTCTCTTCTCTCTCTCACACTCAAACCCCCCCCCCCCTTCCGTCTCCCTCCAGCAGCGGCGCCACCGACGCCCGCCGGCGGCAACAGCAGCTCCGTCGGTGTCCTCCACTGCCCAGCTAGTAGGTTTCTCTCTCATTTATTTTTTTCGAAATAGACTTATTTTAATTTGTTTAATTCCTTCTAGTTTGAACCCTAAAAATTAATTGTTCTTAGCTAAATTAAATCTATGATAATTGTTAGTAGCTAAAATATTTGGTTTTACCTATTAATTTGGGCAAGAAATGGTTTGAAGAGAAGAAACCCTAAACTTTTAGGGTTTATGATTTTTTCTTGTGAATCGAACTTTTTAGGGTATAAATTGAACTTTTAGTTTAATCTTGATTAGTTTATAGGTAGATATTTAATATAGACACGTGATAGTATATATATTTGGATTTTCTCTTAAAGTTCAAGACAATGTTAATGTTTAACGCCTTAAGCGAATCATTGCGTGGCTCTTGTTTGAGTACAACGAGTCATCCACATAGAGGATAACTAACATTAGTCATGTAATAATGCTTGAAATAACAATGACTTGAACCTTTAGGATAAAACTAGTTTAGTTATAAATAGAAATTTTAGGATATGACTTGAAGCTTTTAGGATATGAGTTGAACTTTTAGGATATGACTTGAGCCTTTTAGGTATGAGTTGAAGCTTTAGGATATAAATTAAACCTTTTAGGTATGAGTTGAAGCTTTTAGGATATAAATTGAACTTTTAGTTTAAGTTTAAACTCGTAGGATATGAATATAACTTTTATGATATAAATTGAACCTTGAATCTTTGTATTGTCTTGATAGTTTAGTTATAAATAGAAATTTTAGGATATGACTTGAAGCTTTTAGGATATGAGTTGAACTTTTAGGATATGACTTGAGCCTTTTAGGTATGAGTTGAAGCTTTAGGATATAAATTGAAGCATTTATGTATAAGTTGAACCTTTAGGATATGACTTGAACTTTTGTGGATATGAATTGAACCTTTTAGGATACGAGTTGAATTTTTAGGATATGAATTGAACCTTTTAGGTATGAGTTGAAGCTTTTAGGATATGACTTGAACTTTTTACGATATGAGTTGAAACTTTTAGGATATGAGTTGAACTTTTAGGAAATAAATTGAACCTTTAGGATATGACTTGAACTTTTAGTTTATGTTTAAACTCGTAGGATATGAATATAACTTTTAGTTTTTAGGTTTTGTTCTTGTGAATTGAACTTGTAGGATATAAATTGAAACTTTTAGGATATGAGTTGAATTTTTAGGATATAAATAGAAATTTTAGGATATGACTTGAACTTTTGTGGATATGAATTGAACCTTTAGGATATAAATTGAACTTTTAGTTTATGTTTAAACTCGTAGGATAAGAATTGATGAACTTTTAGTTTTTAGGTTTTGTTCTTGTGAATTGAACTTGTACGATATAAATTGAAGCTTTTATGTATGACTTGAACTTTTTACGATATGAGTTGAAACTTTTAGGATATGAGTTGAACTTTTAGGAAATAAATTGAACCTTTAGGATATGTATTGAACCTTTAGGATATGACTTGAAGTTTTAGTTTATGTTTATTAGAAGAGGTTGATGACGTTATTAGACATGCAATAGAACTTCCACCAAGAATAACTAAGACACAATACCTGGCAAAGTGTGACTTTAATTGTTCTTCTCATTAGCGACAATGATGATGGGAAGGCAATGGCATGTGTTTCAAATAGTGATGGTGTAGGTATGAATTTAGTATTTCCTAAGTAGATAAAAGAATAGCTTATAGAGTAATTCTGTACTTCATCTTCCATGAGGAAAAGAAGTTTAATTGAGAGCGACAAGGTTGATGAAGACGGAATGTATTCCGTTGGTCATCATAGAGTCTTATGATCCCCACTTTATGGGAACTACCATGACCAACGGAAAACATTCCGTCTTCATCAACGTTGTCACTATCAATCAAACTTCTTTTCCTCTTGGAAAGTGAAGTAGAGAATTCCTCTATAACCTCTTTTATCTACTTAGGAAATGTTAAATCCTACCTTTACCATCACTATTTTGAAACACATGTCATTGCCTTCTCATTATCATTGTAGCTATAGAGATCAATAATTGATCAAAGACACACCCTGTCAGGTACTGTATCCAAGTTATTCTCTGTATCCAAGTTCATCCCGAGTAATAGTACCACGAGGATAATCACCAAAGCCACCAGACAACTTTATGATGCCAATGAAGCAAGATGAGCTATTCAATGAAACTTGTATTGTAAAGAAGAAGAAAGAGACTGATTCAGAAAGGAGGGTCGAGCCTCGACTATATACATGTAAGTTTTTTACCTTTGCATTAAGTATTTTGATTTACTTTTATATAAATTTTGAAATACTAATTCAATATATATAATTTTTCATATAGGTTCGCTTCACATGCAGCTGACGTGGGGGAATTCATACGCAGTCAACCACCTAATGAATCGGGCGAGGCAATCCAACTTTCGGACGAGGATGCTGAAAGAACACTCCTTGAGTACTTTATATACTTTGAACTAGACAAAAAAAACTTAGTTCTATTGTGTTAGTTCTTTTTAGTTCGAATGAGCTTGTAATAAGCGTTAACTTAGTTTTGTTAGCTTAATGTGTTAGTTCTATTGATTGTTGCTTTTAATTGTTGTTGTTGTTGTTGCTGGCATAAAATACTTGTTTAGGATGTTTGGTAAGCTGGCAGGTGGTGTAGCTGCCAAAACAGGCAGTTTCTACCAAAAATATACCAAGAAAAGCGACCAACTTTGGTCTCTATTTGGTCGCATTTCACTATAAAAAAAATAATTTTCTGGGCAATAGCGACCAATCTTGGTCGCTACCTGCCCAGATTTGTATTAAAAAAATACAATTTCTGGAAATATAGCGACCAATGTTGGTCGCTTATCTTTAAAAAAAAATTAAATTCTTGAATTTAGCGACCAACTTTGGTCTCTATTGTCCAGATTTTAAAATATAATATTTGGATTAGAGACCAAAGTTGGTCGCTTTCTAATGATTAATGATAAATTAAAAACAACGTATTTCATATGTAGAGACCAACTTTGCTCGCCAAATTTATATTATTAAATTAATATAGCGACCAAAGTTGGTCACTAAAGTCAAAATCAGAATATTTGGCCATTTTAGCTTAGAGACCAAAGTTGGTCGCTAAATAGCGACCAACTTTGGTCCCTAAATAAAAGGGACCATCAATATAGCTACCAGGCGTGTTTGGTCGCTTTTTATTCCATAAGAGATCAACTTTGGTCGCTTTTTATTCCATAAGCGATCAACTTTGGTCGCTTTTTGTGGTCGCTTTTGTCCGGATTTCTAGTAGTGTAAGTTTGAATCAAACTCAAATATGAACTTCAGAAAGAAATTTTTACCTGATTTCGAATTGGTCTTGTGATGGATCGTTTCTCTGGTGCTTTTTCTTGTGTCTGCTTTGCTAAGGAATACATCGAAAGAGAAGAAGAGCATACATGTGTGAGTAGCCAAAAATGTACATGTATATCTGGGGAGAGCACAAACGGACACGTATATAGCTGATGAGAAATGACTGAAGTGGCTTCAAGCTTCTTTAAAAAGATTTGAAGTATATGCGTCGAAAGTCTTGCTCTTCTAGAGTATAGAAAAATATAGAAAGGCTTTCACCTATTCTCATGTTGAATATCTGATGCATCATGATTTTTAATGAATTAGCACATATGATTCAAAAGCAATCATACATATGTACATGAAAATCGAAAGGTCAGTTCAGTGGTTGTATCTACAATTAGTTCTACTAACTTGCTAAGAACTAATTCATTAATAATTACCGGTGAGTAATTAATTCTATCCCCCGCCAGTGCAACAACTTTGCCAAGACCCTGTTGATCAATTAAGAAGAATTGAACACCGACATAAAAAGAAAAGAAAATATCATGTTAGAAAACTAATCAGCGTAACAAAAGAAACTAATTTAGTCAGTATATCAGACTGTACAAGCCTAACTCCGATAAAGTTGAGCTAACAAGTTATCTAAAGCAAAATGTATCTTATTTCAGATTAAACAAAGATGCATGTGTGATTTTTGAAAAGTTTTTAATAATTAACAAGAGATGCACATGTGACGCACGGGATGCACGTGCGACGCATGCAAAATGTTGGAGTAGTAAGACCAAGGGTACATGGGCAAGCTATAACCATTAGGGCTGTGCACGGATCAGATCGGATCGGATTTAGCATATTTCGGATTCGAATTTTGGATTTCGGATTTTAAAAAATGCAATCCGAATCCGATCTGAATTATATCGGATTGGATCGGATTTTAAAGCTTGGATCGGATCGGATTTCGGATCGTATTATTATGCCTCAAAGTTAAACTAATATGTATATTTTCTTTGTAAAAGAGGCAATACATTAAGAAAAATTCATGTTTATGCAATTATGAGAGTACTATAGTGCCAATCTAGCAGTTGTAAAGGTAATAACTTGGAGGTTGATGTAAATGAAGTACTGACTATCCGAAATTAAAGTGTAGTATTTATTTATGCCCTAATAATTTCGAATTTCGGATCGGATCGGATTAAAATATACCAATCCGAATCCGATCCGAAATCCGAAATTTTAATAAACACAATCCGAAATCCGATCCAATCCGAAATCCAAAATCCGAAATTGAATGGATCGGTTCGGATTTCGGATATCCGATCCGAATGAACGGCCCTAGTAACCATAACAAATGTATCAAACTGCAGCGCGAGCTTAAAGCTATCCTAGAGAAAGGAATCCAGGATTAGGAATAGTCATTGTACTTCCCGGATAAAAATCAGTCCAGTCAAGTGCAAAAGGAGAGAATAATGACCTGAAATAAGTTCCAGTGACGATATTCTGTGGCGATCTCTTCAATCGCCAACAAAAGTAAGTTCCTATAAGTTGCCATTTTCAAAAGTGACTTACTTTAAATATATTTGTGCATAGCTTTACTATTTATAGAGCTTTTTAGAATCCATTAATTTAATTCAACCACGTTTCCTAATATGTATTTAATCATATTAAACAAAGTCAACCAAACCGTTAATCTTAGGTAAATAAATGCGCCACAAGATAAATTTTAGATATAGGTCACTACGTAAAACGGTGACATACATGCATTAACTTTTGGTGACGATAGTAAAGGGGTCGCCACAAAAACTGATTTGTTTTATTATTAGTTTTTGTGGCGACATAGTCCACTAGAATAAGTAAAAAAGTGCCACAAAATAGATTTTAGGCAGGCGCCCCCTCAAAATGGCGACATTAAATTTTATTTTGTATTATTATTAACTTTTGTGGTGATCTAGTCCGTTACAAAAAGTAAAAATACGTCATAGAATAGATTTTAGGTAGGCCGCTTCTCAAAACGACTATGTTAACTTTTGGTGGCGATTTTTATGGGTCGACACAAAGGCTGATTTGTTTTGTTATTAGCTTTGGCTATTTAGTCCGCTATAAAAAGTAAAAATGCGCCCCAAAATAAACTTTAAGTAGGTTGCGTTTAAAATGGTGACATACAGGCAATAACGTTGGTGGCGACTATTGGGTCGCCACAGAATATCGTCATTGAAAACTTTATTAATTTCCTGTAGTGTTTAATTTCTAGGTAAATAGTGAGCACCCCTTGGCCAAGGCAACTGTTAAACATGCTAGAAAGCTTAGAGAGGATGAGGAGAACCCTGTGTGGCCAGAATTCCATGAATTTGAATCCTTTTTGTCTTAATTAATGGACTAGTAAATTATTGTTTTATGAAATATAAGTTTCTCTACCTAATTAAAAACACATTACAGAACAAGGGACTTCACCCTTAGCCATCCGTCTCAAAAGAGACTTCACCTCAGAACCTCCATCAACCTCCAACTTTGCCACCATCCTGGCTGCCGTCAACCTCTGCAGTAGAACCTCCGACTCTGTAACAGTTACGACCGTCAATAACCACCTCCTTCTACGGCCGTCAACAACAACCACCATCCCGCCGTTAACAAAATCATTCCATCTCTTCAACTAGTTCTGAGATTTGATTTGATTTTTGAGAAAATTTCACATAAGAACAACCGAGCTTTTCAATTTTATACCCCATATTTCAATTTACAACCAACTAGCCCAAAAATAATAGGCTAAGATTCAACATCCAACTCTAATACTTTCTAAAAATTACTATTTATTTTTTTAAAAAAATTGTTCAAGCTTATAAGTTAATTTTCGAATCATTAACTGTGACTCAATATTAGTTCAACAAACCAAATCCATTTGGATGACAAAAATTAAATTTTTAACAAGGTTAAACATGTGGGTTTAAATTTTGAATTTGATTTTATGAGAAATTTGGAGTGAGTGTTATTTAGACTTGTTAGAAATAGTATAAGGATGTTGTATATAAAATTTGAAGTCATTTAATGGAGATTTGGCCTGGTTTTGAACAAGAATTGCAACTGAAAATCGTGAAAGAAGTTCGTCTACAGACGCTTGTATAAAGGTGTATAAAAGTGTATAATAGTGTATAAGATGTGTTTATACACTCATATACACGATTATATAATATTATATATAATTATACAAAAACCTGACTTCGTCTTCTTCCTTGCTTTTTTTCTAAAATTTAACTCAAATCTACTCCAAATCACTTTAAATTAAAATTTTGAACTCCTTTTGATATTTTCAATCAATTGGAACATCACCTAATCCAAACAACTAACAAACTCAAAAAATCCTATTTTCGAAAGCAAAGCTTCGAATGGCCTTCAATGGTGGACTTCTACTCTTCAATTTTCTCACATTGCAACTAGGTGACACAGGATAAGAAGCAGCAACGAGGGGCAACACTTTGAAGCATATGCAGAAGATGTGAGAAGAAGAGAGAGTGAAAGCAATGGTTGTGAGAATACATATTTAACTCCATAGCTTTTAGAAGCAATGGTTGTAAGAACACAAGTATTGAATTTGCTAGTGCTTTCAAAATATGCACAATATGAGCTAGGTTGGGTAAAACTTAAAAACATAGGCCATTTTTTGTTATGGTGTGAAGTCATGTGTATTTTCTTGTAATTCTTTCTTTCTTTTTTCTTCACCCATAAACTTTATCTCCTCCACCAGAAACAACCACCTCCTTCTATTAATCCTAGCTCCATATTTTCAAATAGTCCAAAATTCTAGGGTTTTTTCTCGACAATCACTTCTTGTTCTCACAGAGCCCTAATTCTAGGTTTTTGCTTGACTCTCGTGAATTTTCTTATTTACATTGTATGCTCTTCTTTATTCCTTTTGCAATTTCTCAATAGTTGAGCCATAATTTGCAGATTGCATTAGTGAGGAAGAAATTGCAACTGATAGCTGTGGGATAAATCGTGGTAAGTTTTTCTAAATTCTTTTTAATTTAAATTTTAGATAACCACATTCGATAGTTGTGTTTTTGAATGAAGATTTTAGTATTTATGTTCGTTATTATCAGATTCAACTGAATGAAGTTGAAGTGTCCGCACACTGCTGTCCAAAAACTATTTACACGATATCTTAGACCGGATTATCTTGAAGGGTAATGATTTTATTTATCCTCTTTTGCAGGTGGAGTAGACCACGAAATGAAAGATTATGGAAGTTAAGAACTAGACCTTACTTAAGATGAATTTTGAATTGCTATAGATGAATATTCTAGGAATCTTTTGTTATCAACATTTTGAAACTTACTCTCTTGAAATGTATTAAACTTATGCACTTGGGGTAACGATTACTTTATGAATATTATTAGCTTGTGTCACGACCCCAGTTCGCTCTCCGTGAACTGTCGTGACGGCACCTAGTCTCTACGACTAGGTAAGCTTAACAAATGCAGAACATAAACGAAACTTGCAAAAAAATAATCAAAATCCAAAATAACCGAATGAAAACAATAGTTACAATGTCGCTTGACATATACAACATAACATTCTCAGAATTAAGTACACTATCCCAAAACCCGGAAACTCACGGAACCACAAGCCTTTGGATATCTACAATGTCTAACTCCAGAATATATAACAAGGGAAAGAAATACAGAAGGGCAATTGTTTAAAAGCTAGAATAGAAAGGGACTCCTCGATTTGCGGACGCGAAAAATATACCTCGAAGTCTCTAGAGCAGTCGCCTCGCCTCACGGGTGGTAGGACTGAGTCGCGGTACCTGGATCTGTACATGAAAAACATGCGCTGAAGGAGCATGAGTACACCACAGTGGTACTTAGTAAGTGCCAAGCCTAACCTCGGTCGGGTAGTGACGAGGAAGGTTAGGGCCCTACTGAGGTTAAATAAAGTATAAAGTTTGACAGTGTAGAACAAAATAGTATAAATAAATACAGCAGTGAAAGTAATACAAGATATAAAAAAGGGGCAACAACAACTATTACAGAGACAAGGCAAATCACGGAATGAAATGTGACTTAGCAACAAAATAACAACCGGGGATCTCCCAGGATACTGTCCTGTAGTCCTATATATACATATCCAATGGATCTCCCGGGATCCCGTCCCGTAGTCCAACTCATAGTGCGCGGGGATCTACCGGAATCCCGTTCTGTAGTCCCAAATGTAAATACCCAGTACTAGAGGAATCTACCGGGTGCATTCACGTAGTTCCATATAACTGTGCAGGGGGATATACCGGAATCCCACATCCGTAGTCCCAAATAAACAGACAAGGGAGATCTACCAGAATCCCACATCTGTAGTCCCAATGTAAATACACAACGACAACAAGAAAATATTCAGAAATGGCAAATTTCATATTAAGGCAACAAGTAATTCTAGCCTATCATGCTTCACAGAATTCAGGTAATGCAGTTTGAGCAAATAAAGCAATTAAATCACTTAGACATGCTTTCCTAAGCTAACAACATGTTTAATAGTGCGAGTAATAAAAACAGGAAAGGAAACATACCAGTAATTACTTAATGAAATCGGATTTCTAATAATTAGCACAAGTACGCACTCGTCACCTCACGTACAAGGCATTTCAATTATCAAATATACCAAATCCTAAGGGGAAAGGTCCCCCACATAAGGTTAGGCAAGCCACTTACCTCGACCGGCGCAATAATCAATTCGAAACCACACTATTGCCACGAGTACTCGACTCCAAATGGCCGAATCTATTCAATTCAATTTCATAATGTAAATAACACTTCAAGTAACTTATTCTAAAAAGAAATTCTAAGCTAATACGCGAAATAGGTAAAATGACCAAAACACCCCTCGGGCCAACATCTCGGAATCGGGTAAAATTTATATTTTCAGAATCCTCACGCTCTTACGAGTTCATGCATACCAAAATTATCCAAATTCAAGGTCAAATTCCCAATCAAAAGTCGATTTCTAGGTCTAAGAACTTTCTTCCAATTTTCATCTCCAATCCGAAATTAAATGAAGAATTCATGTTTAGATTAGTAGGTTACAAGTAAAAAGGAGTTAAGAATCGTTACCCAATCGATATCTCTGAAAATCCCTCAAAATCTCGCTCAAATCCGAGCTCCCAAGCTTAAGTTTTCTAAAAAATGGCTAAACCCTCGATTTGAAATTTTTATATTCTGCCAAGCTTTTCCCTTAATTGCAATCGCGGAAGTCTAGACGCGATCGCAAAGAACAAAAATCACGCGCCTGAGATTTACTCTACGCGAACACAGAACCACGTCCACCAACAAGATGCTTTAGCTCCCTCAACCTATGCGATCGCGGTTGACTCCGCGTGACCGCGTAAAGAAACACTTAACAAACCACTGTCGCCTTATTCCTTCTACGCGAACGCGGCCTTGCCCACACGTTCGCAATTCAGCATTTTCCCATAGCTACGCGTTCACATTCCTCTTCACGCGAACGCAAAGGGCAAAATTCCCTCTGCCTCATCTAAGCCTTCGTGATCGCGATCCTCTCCACGCGATCGCGATGAAGAAAAGTTTGCAACACATACCAGCAAAAATCTGATGCTTTTCCAAGTCCAAAAATGGTCTGTTGAGCATCCGAAACATACCCGAGGCCCCCAGGACCTCAACCAAACTTACCAACAGATCCAATAACTTCATTCAAACTTGATTCAACCTTCGGAATGCTCAAAACAACATCAAAACACCTATTTTTCATCGGATTCAAGCCTAAGAATTCCAAAAACTCTAAAAAAACGCTTTCGATCAAAAAGTATATCAAACTTCGTCCGAATGACCTGAAATTTTGCACACACGTCACATTAAATACTATGGAGCTACTCCAACTTTCATAATATTCCGACCCTCTGATCAAAATCTCAGTATCAAACCGAAAACTTCAAAAATTTAACTTCCGGCATTTCAAGCCTAAATTAGCTATGGACCTCCAAAATACAATCCGAACACGCCCCTAAGCCCAAATCACCCAACGGAGCTAACGGAACCATCAGATTTCTATTCCGGGGCCATCTTCATACTGTTCTGACTACGGTCAACTTTCCAACACTTAAGCTTTCATTTAGGGACCAAGTGTCCCAAAACTCTCCGTAACTCAAAACCGAACATCCCGACAAATCAAAATAGGAGAAATAAACTTAGGGAAAATAGTTAATGGGGGATCGGGGCATAAATTCTTAAGAAGACCGTCCGAGTCGTCATATCCACCTACACTTAAACATTCGTCAGTCCTCGAACGATCATAAAGACATACCTGAAGTAGTGAAAAGATGAGGGTAACGGCTGCGCATATCCTGCTCGGTCTCCCAGGTCACCTCCTCTACCGGCTGACCCCGCCACTGAACCTTCACGGATGCAATGTTCTTTGACCTTAACTTTCTAACCTGCCTATCCAATATTGCCACTAGCTCCTCAACATAAGATAGATCCTTGTCCAACTGGACTGAACTAAAATCCAACACGTGTGACGGAACACCATAATACCTCCGCAGCATCGAAACATGAAATACCGGATGAACTCCTGCCAAGCTGGGAGGTAAGACAATCTCATAAGCAACCTCCCCAACATGCCTCAATATCTCAAAAGGGCCAATACACCTCGGACTCAACTTCCCTTTCTTCCCAAATTTCATAACACCCTTCATAGGCGAAACCCAAAGTAGAACCCGCTCTCCAACCATATAAGAAATATCATGAACCTTTCGATCCGCATAACTCTTCTATCTGGACTGGATTGTACGGAGTCTATCCTGAATCACCTTGACCTTCTCCAAAACATCTTGAACTCACCCAGCACAAACCAACCCACCGGGGATCTACACCGTCTACCATATAAAGCCTCATACGGCGCCATTTGAATGTTGGATTGATAGCTGTTGTTGTAAGCAAACTCCTACGATGGCAAGAACTGATCCCAAGACCCTCCAAACTCAATCACACATGCACGGAGCATATTCTCAAGAATCTGAATAGTGCACTCGGACTGTACGTCTGTCTGAGGGTGAAATGCTATACTCAATTCCACCCGAGTACCCAACTCATGCTGAATGGCCCTCTAGAACTGTGATGTGCACTGTGTACCTCTATCCAAAATGATGGACACTGGAATACCATGCAGATGAACAATCTCCCGGATATAAACCTCTGCTAACCTGTGATGACCCAAAAGGACATCACTTGTTTTAAAATAAATTTTGCATTTTGAGGCCTTAAAAACCTCTTTCGGCACATCCTCGATTTGCGTGTGCAGTCCGGGTGCGTAGCCAGAAAGCCATTTTGTGAAAATCTGTGAAAAATGATGAATTTTGCTTTTAAAATGGATTTAAGTTGACTTCGCTCAACATTTTGGGTAAACGGACCCGGACCCGTGATTTGATGGTTCCGGAGGGTCTATAGGAAAATATGGGACTTGACCGTATGCTCGGAATCGAATCTCGAGGTCCCAAGACCGAGAAATGAATTTTTAAAGAAAATTATTTTCTGGAATTATTTATGAGTTGTGGAAATGAAATGAGTTTAAAACTTGATGGTATCGGGCCCGTATTTTGGTACCGGCACCCGGTACAGGTCTTATATGTTATTTAAGGTAAGTCTATGAAATTTGGTAAGAAACGGATTTGAGATGACGTGAATCGGATCATTTTTGAGAGAATGGGAACATTTGAAGTTCTTCAGAAATTTCATGATTTTGGTGCTAAATTCATAGTTTTTGATGTTATTTTAGTGATTTGAATACACGAGCGAGTCCGTATGATGTTTTTAGGTTGGTTTGCATATTTGGTTTGGAGCCCCGAGAGCTCGGGTGAGTTTGGATAGGCCGCGAGGTGGATTTTGGACTTGGAGAGTTGCAGGTTTTCAGCTATTTCAGTGCAGTGCGAAGCCTGGCTCGCAAATGCGAGGGCCATGTCGTAAATGCGAAATGTAGCCCAGACCAGCCTACCACGCAATTGCGAGGATTCAATCGCAAATACTATCCCCCCAGCTTTAGCCAGTAGTCGCAAATGCGACAAGTTGTTTGCAATTTCCCACTCGCAAATGCGAGAACTTCTTCGCAAATGCGAACTCAACAGAAGTCAGGGTTCGCAATTGCGAACCCTGGTCGCAAATGCGACATCTGCAATCTGCAATTTTATAACTTAGCCGAAAATCTTTCATTTTTCACACTCTTTCAAAACCAAAACACTCTTGGGCGATTTTTCAAAGACAACTCTTCTTCCAAATCGATTGTAAGTCAATTTTAACTCGTTTCCTTCAATCATTAACATCTTTTCACATGATTTCAACTCAAAATCAATGATTTTCACGGGGAAAATTAGGTGTTTTGGGTAGAACCTAGGTTTTTCAAAAATTGGGGATTTGGACGTCGATTTGAGGTTCGATTTCAAAATAAATTATATATTTGGGTTCATGGGGGAATGGGTGATCGGGTTTTGGTTCGAACCTCGGGTTTTGACCATATGGGCCCGAGGGCGATTTTTGACTTTTTGGGTAAAACTTTATAAAACACATTTTCATGCATTAGAATTGATTCATTTAGCATTTATTGATGTAATTAAGTAACTTGTGTCTAGATACGAACGAATTGGTAGTGGAGTCAAGAGGTAAAGCGATAGTAGAGGCTTGAATTATGTTTGTGGCATCGAGGTAAGTGTTTGGTCTAACCTTAACTTGAGGGATTAGGAGTTGAGTCCTATTTGCTACATGTTACTTGTTGAGTACGACGGATAGGCATGGTGACGAGTATCTATACGTTGGTGTCAAGCATGACCGTGAGTCTTAAATTGAAATTATTGTGTTCTGAATAAATACTACGAATGCCTAAGTTGTGGATTCTTTGAGTTGAATAAGGATTATGATTATCCTCGTGGAAATTACTTATGATTGAGTATTGGTGCTAGTTGAGGTAGTTAGATGTTGGAACAAGTTGGGTTATAGCTGATTTTTCCTTGCCGGGATGTATTTACTTATACTGTCGATCCCCTTGCCACGATAGTGTTGTTTCTTTATTGAGCCCTTGCCGGGACTCTTTTTGTGATTGGTGTTGAACTGTATATGTGGATCGGGTTTCACGGCGCAACAATATTATATTTGGATCGAGTTGCACGCCACAACAATATTATATTCGGATCGGGTTGCACGCCGCAACAATATTATATTTGGATCGGGTTGCACGCCGCAACAATATTATATTTGGATCGGGTTGCACGCCGCAACAATAATATAATTGGACCGGGTTGCATGCCGCAACAGTGATAAATGATATGGATCGGGTTGCACGCCGCAATAGAGTTATTATGTTTTGGGATCGGGTTGCGCGCCGCAACAATTGATAATACGAAGTGTTTATAGATTGGTTACGAGTTCCTTATTATTTTGTTGTAAATTCTAAATTGTTCTTATGCTTTTCTCTTAATTTACTGTTGGTACTGATATTCCCCCACAGCATGTACCCCCTCCCATCTCTACTTGTTATTCCTGTTTTATTTTTCCGCTGCATATTATGTAACCACAAGTTTATTTGGTAGTATGGTCCTAGCCTCATCACTACTTCTCCAGGGTTAGGCCAGACACTTACCATCACATAGGGTCGGTTGTGCTGATACTACACTCTGCACTATATGCAAATCCCAGAGCGGCAGCTTTTGGACAGTAGCATTGGGTGGCTGCCTTCAGTCTAGTTAGAGATCCCGAGGTAGTCCTACAAGCGTCCGCAGGCCCGACGTTCTCTTTTATATTTATGTGTATTCTGTTTTCATTTGCTTCCGAGATAGCTTTTACTTTCTTTTCAGATATTTGTATGTAGTATTCATAGATAGTCCGTGATATTGTTACACCGAATTTCGGGTAGAGATGTATGTTGGCATTGTCGTACTATTTATGGTTAATTTATCAGATTAACTCTTCCGCTTGTATCTATTTATCGTTAATATTTCACTATTATTTCATTGTTAACTTAAATTGTTAAAAGGGCTAAATAAAAGGGTTAGTGATTCTATATTACGCGGCTTGCCTAGCTTTCACGAGTAGGCGCCATCACGATTCCCGAGGGTGGGAAATCTGAGTCGTAACAAGTTGGTATTAAAGCTCTAGGTTACATAGGTCTCACAATTCACTGACAAGCTTAGTAGAGTCTGAGGGATCGGTACAGAGACGTCTGTATTTATCCCCTAGAGGATACAGAGTTAGGAAAAACTTCACATTTATTGTTTCCTGTCGTGCGGTTTGGTTTCTCAATGATAATTGAATTTTTAATCTGTTCTTTTGCAGATGGCGAGAGCATGCGCTTCCTCATCTGCTGATCAGCAGCCCGAGCCCCCAGCAGCAGCTCCTGCTAGGGGCAGACGGTGAGGCCGAGGCCGTGCTAGAGGCCGAGGTAGGGTCAAAGCTCAGCCTAGAGCAACAATACCAGTGGCGGAGCCTCAGGTTGACTTTGATGATGAGGTTCCGGCCCAGACAGTTTCGGTGGGCCCATCTCAGGTCCCAGAGGGGTTTATTGCTACCCTAGTACTCCAAGATACTCTGGTCTGTCTAGTGGGCCTTATGGAGAGTGTCACACGGGTAGGCTTGCTTCCTGTAGCACCAACCGTCTCTCAGGCTAGAGGAGGAGCCCAGACTCCTGCTACTCGCACTCCGGAGCAGACAGCTCCCCAGTTCCAGACTCCAACAGCTCAGCCAGTTAGAGCAATTCAGCTGGGTATGGTAGCTCACACCGGTGGGGGAGCAGCTATGTCTGCCGATGCTTTGTGGAGATTGGACAGGTTCGCCAAGCTCTTCCCTACTACTTTCAACGGTGCATCTTCTGAGGATCCCCAAGATTTTCTAGACAACTGTCATGAAGTTCTCAGGAACATGGGGATAATGGAGACCAATAAGGTCGATTTTGCTACTTTTCGCTTATCTGAATCCGCCAAGACTTGGTGGAGAGATTACTATTTGGCTAGACCCGCCGGATCGCCAGTTTTGACTTGGGAGCAGTTTACTCAGCTATTCTTGAAGAAGTTTCTCTCCATTACTTAGAAAGAGATCTATTGGAGGCCGTTTAAGCGTATCCAGTAGGGTTCTATGATTGTTACTCAATATGAGATCAAATTCATCGACTTGGCCCGTCATGCTCTTATCATACTTCCCACCGAGAGAGAGAGGGTGAGGAGGTTCATTGAGGGACTTATCTAGCCTATTCGACTTCAGATGGACAAGGAGACTGGGAGTGAAATTTCTTTCCAGGAGGCAGCCACTGTGTCCAGGAGAGTTGAGAGGGTTATATCGTAAGGAGGTGGTCAGGGGTCATACAAGAGGCCTCGTCATTTAGGCCGATTCAGTGGTACCTCGTCTGGAGGCAGAGATTCGTATGGTAGAGGCCATCCTCCTAGGCCTTTTCAGTTATCCCTTCAAGTTTCTCACGGTGCTTCAGGTGGTCGTGGCTCTCACATGCAATATTCTGATCAGCAGCCCTATGGTGCACCACCAGCTCCTATCAGTGCACCGCCGCTCCAGAGTTTTCGGGGTGGTCATTCAGGTCGCCAGGGTCAGTCTCAGTTTCCTCAGCCGCAACACTCTGGTGGATGCTTTGAGTGTGGTGAGTATGGTCATATTTGGAGGGTTTGTCCGAGATTAGTGGGTACTCAGCCTCATCAGCAGGGTTCCCGTGCTATGGTTCAGGTACCAGGTATTCTACCGCCTGCTCCACTAGCTAGGGGTGGGGGTAGAGGTGATAGAGGTGGAGGTATAGGTGTTAGAGATGGAGGTAGAGGTGTTAGAGGTAGAGCTCAGACCGCTAGAGGTGGAGACCAGCCAGCTGCAGGCCGTCCTAGAGATGTATTCCAGGGTGGTGGGGCGCAGCCCCGATGTTATGATCTTCCAGCCAGGCCTGAGGCTGGGGCTTCTGATGTAGTTATTACAGGTACTGTTCGGGTTTGTGGCAGAGATACTTCAGTTTTATTTGATCCAGGGTCTACATACTCCTATGTATCATCTTATTTTGCACTGTACCTGGTCATGCCTAGTGATTCCTTGAGTGTCCCTATATATATATATCTACACCGGTGGGTGATTCTATCGTGGTAGATCGAGTCCATCGCTCGTGTATAGTTATGAACGGGGGTCTTGAGACTCGTGTGGATTTATTACTCCTGGACATGGTTGATTTTGATGTCACATTGAGGATGGACTGGTTATCATCTTACCACGCTATCTTGGACTGTCATGCCAAGACTGTGACCTTAGCCTTGCCAGGTTTACCTCGTTTAGAGTGGAGAGGGACTCCTGGTCATTCTACCCGTAGTGTTTCTCATATATAAAGACTCAGCGTATGGTAAAGAAAGGGTGTTTGGCCTATTTGGCCTATGTCCGTGATTCCAGTGCTGAGGTTCCTTTTATTGATTCTGTGCCCGTTGTTCGTGAGTTTCCTGAGGTATTCCCTTCAAACTTGCCGGGTATGCCATCCGAAAAGGGATATTGACTTCTGCATTGATTTGGCTCCGGGCACCTAACTCATTTCTATTCTACCATATCGTATGGCCCCGCCTGAGTTGAAAGAGTTAAAGGAGTAGTTGCAAGACTTGCTTGAAAAGGGTTTCATTAGACCTAGTGTTTCGCCTTAGGGTGCGCCGGTGTTGTTTGTTAAGAAGAAGGACGGATCGATTAGAATGTGTATTGATTACCGACAGTTGAACAAGGTTACAAACAAGAATAAGTATCCATTGCCGAGGATTGATGATTTGTTTAATCAGCTTCAGGGTGCCAAGGTATTTTGGAAGATTGACTTGAGATCTATCTACCATCAGTTGAGGATTAGGGCATCCGATGTCCCTAAGACAACTTTTCGCACTCAGTACGAGCATTATGAGTTCTTGATAATGTCATTCGGGTTGACAAATTCGCCAACAACTTTTATGGATTTGATGAACCGAGTGTTCAGGCGTTACTTGGATTCGTTTGTGATAATCTTCATTGATGATATTTTGATTTATTCCCGTAGCCGGGACGAGCACGAACAACACCTTAGAGTGGTTCTTCAGAATCTGAGGGATAGTCAGTTGTATGCCAAGTTTTTGAAGTGTGAGTTTTGGTTGACTTCGGTTGCATTCCTGGGTCATTTTGTATCCGCATAGGGTATTCATGTTGATCCGAAGAAGAAAGAGGTAGTCAAGAACTAGCCTAGACCAGCTCAGCTACGGAGATCCGGAGTTTCTTGGGATTAGCAGGCTACTATCGTCGGTTTGTGGAGGGGTTTTCATCTATCGCAACCCCGATGACCAGATTGACATAGAAGGGTGCCTAGTTCAGATGGTCAGACGAGTGTGAGGCGAGCTTTCAGAAGCTCAAGACAACTCTGACTACGGCACCGGTGTTGGTTTTGCCCACAGGTTCAGGGCTTTATACAATTTACTGTGATGCATCTCGTATTGGACTTGGTGCGGTATTAATGCAGGATGGCAAGGTCATTCACTATGCTTCGCGGTAGTTGAAGATTCATGAGAAGAACTATCCGGTTCATGATTTGGAGTTAACATCCATTGTTCATACATTGAAGATTTAGAGGCATTATCTATATAGCGTGGCATATGACGTGTTCACGGATCACAAGAGTTTGCTGTATTTGTTCAAGCAGAAGGAGCTAAATTTGAGGCAGAAGAGGTGGTTAGAGCTATTAAAGGACTATGATGCCACCATCTTATATTATCGGGGAAAGGCTAGTGTGGTTGCCGATTCTTTGAGTAGGAAGTCAGCCAGTATGGGCAGTCTTGCTTATATTCCGGTCGGTGAGAGACCGCTTGCTTTGGATGTTCAGGCTTTGGCCAATCAGTTCGTGAGGTTGGATGTTTCTGAGCCCAGCCGTGTGTTAGCTTGCACAGTCGCTCGTTCTACCTTATTGGAGCGTATCCGTGATCGGCAGTATGATGATCCCCATTTGTGTGTCCTTAGAGACATGGTGCAGCACAGAGGTGCCAAGCAGGTTACCTTAGGTGATGATAGAGTTTTGAGATTGCGGGGTTGAATTTGTGGGCCTAATGTGGATGGACTCCGAGAGTTGAATTTAGAGGAGGCCCATAGTTCCCGGTAATCTATTCACCCGGGCGCCGCTAAGATGTATCAGGATTTGCGGTGGCATTATTGGTGGCGGAGGATGAAGAAGGACATTATTGCATATGTAGCTCGGTGTTTGAACTGTCAGCAGGTTAAGTATGAGTATCAAAGGCCCGGTGGTTTGTTTTAGAGGATTGAGCTTCCTGAGTGGAAGTGGGAGCGGATCACTATGGACTTCATTGTTGGGCTCCCATGGACTCAGGGGAAGTTCGACGTAGTGTGGGTTATTGTTGATAGGCTGACCAAGTCAGCACATTTCATTCCTGTGGCAGTCTCTTACTCTTCCTGTGGCAGTCTCTTACTCTTCCGAGAGGTTAGCTGAGATCTATATCCGGGAGATTGTTCGTCTTCACGGTGTGCCCGAGTCTATCATTTTGGATCGAGGTATGTAGTTTACCTCCCATTTCTATAGAGCAGTTCAGCGAGAATTGGGCACACGGGTTGAGTTGAGCATAATGTTTCATCTTTAGACAGACCGGCAGTCCGAGTGGACCATTCAGATTTTGGAGGATATGCTCCGAGCTTGTGTCATTGACTTTAAGAGGCACGTGGGATTAGTTTTTTCCCTTAGTAGAGTTTGCCTACAACAACAGCTGCCAATCGAGTATCCAGATGGCTTCGTATGAGGCTTTATATGGTAGGAGGTATCGGTCGTCAGTTGGATGGTTTGAGCCAGGGGAGGTTCAGTTGTTGGGTACGGATCTGGTTCAGGATGCCTTGTACAAGGTCAGGATAATTCAGGATAGGCTTCGTACAACTCAGTCTAGGCAAAAGAGTTATGCCGACCGTAAGGTTCGAGATTTGGCATTCATGGTCGGTGAGCGGGTATTGCTTCGGGTGTCTCTATGAAGGGCGTGATGAGATTTGGGAAGAAGGGCAAGCTTAGCCCTAGGTTCATTGGCCCGTTTGAGATTCTTGATCGAGTGGGAGAGGTGGCTTACAGACTTGCATTGTCGCCGAGCTTATCAGTCGTCCATCCAGTGTTTCATGTGTCCATGCTTTAGAAATATCACGGCGATCCATCCTACGTGTTAGATTTCAGCATTGTCCAGTTAGACAAGGACTTGTCTTATGAGGAGGAACCGGTAGCTATTCTAGACCGACAGGTTCGTTAGTTGAGATCGAAGAGTTTTCCTTCTGTTCGTGTTCAGTGGAGAGGTCAACCTACTGAGGCATCGACCTAGGAGTCCGAGTCCAATATGCAGAGTCGTTATCCCAATCTTTTCCCCGACTTAGGTACTTCCGTCTTATGTCCGTTCGAGGACGAATTGTAGTTTTAGAGATGGAGAATGTGATAACAGAAAATGTCATCACTTGTTTTAAAATAAATTTTGTGTTCCGAGGCCTTAAAAACCTCTTTCGACATCACCTCGATTTGTGTGCACAGTTCGAGCGTGTAGCCGGAAAGCCATTTTTGTGAAAATCTGTGAAAAATAATGAATTTTGCCTTTAAAATAGGTTTAAGTTGACTTTGGTCAATATTTTGGATAAACGGACCCGGACCCGTGATTTGACGGTCCCGGAGGGTCCGTAGGAAAATATGGGACTGGGCGTATGCCCGGAATCGAATTCCGAGGTCCCAAGCCCGAGAAATAAATTTTTAAAGAAAATTAATTTTTGGAATTATTTATGAGTTTTGGAAATGAAATGAGTTTAAAACTTGATGGTATCGGACCCGTATTTTAGTTCCGGCGCTCGTTATAGGTCTTATATGTGATTTAAGGTAAGTTTGTGAAATTTGGTAAGAAAGGGATTTGAGATGACGTGAATCAGATCGTTTTTGAGAAAATTGGAAAATTTGAAGTTCTTAAGAAATTTCATGATTTTGGTGCTAAATTCATAGTTGTTGATGTTATTTTAGTGATTTGAATGCACGAGCGAGTCCGTATGATGTTTTTAGGTTGGTGTGCATATTTGGTTTGAAGCCCCGAGGGCTCGGGTGAGTTTTGGATAGGCCACAGGGTAGATTTTGGACATGGAGAGTTGTAGGTCTTCAGTTGTTTCAGTCCAGGCCTGCATGCTTCGCAAAAATGTGAGGGCCATGTCATAAATGCGAAATGTATCCCAGGCCAGCCTACCTCTCAATTGTGAGGATTCAATCGCAAATGCAATCCCCCCCAGCATTAGCCAGTAGTCACAAATGCGACAATTTGTTCGCAATTCCCAACTCGCAAATGCGAACTCAGCAGAAGTCAGGGTTCGCAATTGCGAACCCTGGTCGCAAATGCGACATCTGCAACCTGCAATTTTATAACTTAGACGAAAATCTTTCATTTTTCACTCTTTCAAAACCAAGACACTCTTGGGCGATTTTTCAAAGACAACTCTTCTTCCAAATCGATTATAAGTCAATTTTAACTCATTTTCTTCAATCATTAACATCTTTTCACATGATTTCAACTCAAAATCAATGATTTTCATGGGAGAAATTGGGTGTTTTGGGTAGAACCTAGGTTTTTCAAAAAATGGGGATTTGGACCTCGATTTGAGGTTCGATTTCAAAACAAATTATATATTTGAGTTCGTGGGGGAATGGGTGATCGGGTTTTGGTTCGAACCTCGGGTTTTGACCATATGGGCCCGGGGGCGATTTTTGACTTTTTGGGTTAAACTTTAGAAAACTTTTTTTCATGCATTAGAATCGATTCATTTAGCATTTATTGATGTAATTAAGTAACTTGTGGCTAGATGAGAGCGAATTAGTGGTGGAGTCAAGAGGTAAAGCGATAGTAGAGGCTTGAATTGTGTTCGTGGCATCGAGGTAAGTGTTTGGTCTAACCTTAGCTTGAGGGATTAGAAGTTAAGTCCTATTTGCTACATGTTACTTGTTGAGTATGATGTATAGGCATGGTGACGAGTATCTATACGTTGGTGTCAAGCATGATCGTGAGTCATAAATTGAAATTATTGTGTTCTGAATAAATACTACGAATGCCTAAGTTGTGGATTCTCTGAGTTGAATAAGGATTATGATTATCCTCGTGGAAATTACTTATAATTGAGTATTGGTGCTAGTTGAGGTAGTTAGATGTTGGAACAAGTTGGGTTATAGCTAATTTTTCCTTGCCGGGACGTATTTACTTATATTGTCGATCCTCTTGCCGGGATAGTGTTGTTTCTTTATTGATCCCTTAACGGGACTCTTGTTGTGATTGGTGTTGAACTATATATGTGGATCGGGTTGCACGCTGCAACAATATTATATTTGGATCA
Source organism: Nicotiana sylvestris (assembly GCF_000393655.2). Classification (NCBI taxonomy): domain Eukaryota; kingdom Viridiplantae; phylum Streptophyta; class Magnoliopsida; order Solanales; family Solanaceae; genus Nicotiana; species Nicotiana sylvestris. The sequence continues at coordinate 214,591,523 of NC_091064.1, forward strand.
GGTTGCATGCCGCAATAATATTATATTAGGATCGGGTTGCACGCCACAATAATATTATATTTGGATCGGGTTGCACGCCGCAACAATATTATATTTGGATCGGATTGCACGCCGCAACAATAATATAATTGGATCGGGTTGCATGCTGCAACAGTGATAAATGATATGGATCGGGTTGCACGCCGCAACAGAGTTATTATGTATTGATATCGGGTTCCGCGCGCGCAACAAGTGATAATACGAAGTGTTTATAGATTGGTTACGGGTTCCTTATTGTTTTGTTGTAAATTCTAAATTGTTCTTATACTTTTCTCTTAATTTACTGTTGGTACTGATATTCCCCCATAACATGTACCCCCTCCCATCTCTACTTGTTATTCCTGTTTTATTTTTCCGCTGCATATTATATAACTGCACAGGTTTATTTGGTAGTCTGGTCCTAGCCTCGTCACTACTTCGCCGGGGTTAGGCCAGGCACTTACCAGCACATGAGATCGGCTGTGCTGATACTACACTTTGCACTATGTGTAGATCCCGGAGTGGCAACTTTTGGACAATAGCATTGGGTGGTTGCCTTCAGTCCAGTTAGAGATCCTGAGGTAGTCCTGCAGGCGTCCGCAGGCTCGGCGTTCTCTTCTATCTTTATGTGTATTCTGTTTTCATTTGCTTCCGAGACAGATTTTACTTTATTTTCAGACATTTGTATGTAGTATACATACACAGTCCGTAATATTATGACACCGGATTCCGGGTAGAGATGTATGTTGGCATTGTCATAATGTTTATGGTTAATTTATCAGATTAAGTCTTCCGCTTGTATCTATTTATCGTTAATATTTTACTGTTACTTCATTGTTAACTTAAATTGTTAAAAGGGATAAATAAAAGGGTTAGTGATTCTATATTATGCGGCTTGCCTAGCTTTCACGAGTAGGCTCCATCACGACTCCCGAGGGTGGGAAATCCGGATTGTGACACAACCGGCCCAAAGAATAAGTAGTACACACAGGAATGAAATGAGCGGACTTGGTCAGCTGATCCGCAATCACCCAAATAGGATCAAACTTCCTCAAAGTTCGTGGGAGCCCATCTACAAAATCCATGGTGATCCGCTCCCACTTCCACTCCGGAATCTCTATCTACTGAAGCAACCCACCTAGTCTCTGGTGTTCATACTTCACCTGGTGACAGTTAAGGCACCGAGCTACAAATCCAACTATATCTTTCTTCATCCGCCTCCACCAGTAGTGCTGCCTCAAATCCTGATACATCTTTGCGGCACCCGGATGGATGGAATACCGCGAACTATGGGCCTCCTCTAGAATTAACTCTCGAAGCCCATCAACATTGGTTATACAAATTCGACCCTGCATCCTCAATACCCCATCATCACCAATAGTCACATCTCTGGCATCACCGTGTTGATCCTTGTCCTTGAGGACAAGCAAATGAGGGTCATCATACCGTCGCTCTCTAATACGATCAAATAAGGAAGACCGAGAAACCACGCAAGCTAGAACTCGACTGGGCTCTGAAAGGTCCAATCTCGCAAACTGGCTGGCTAAGGCCTGAATATCCATCGACATAGGCCTCTCCGATACTGGTTAATAAGCCAAACTCCCCAAACTCTCTGCCCGGCGACTCAAAGCATCGGCCACCACATTGGCCTTGCCCGGGTGATACAAAATAGTGATATCATAGTACTTTAGCAACTCTAACCACCTCCTCTAGCACAAATTTAGATCCTTTTTCTTGAACAGGTGGTGCAAGCTCCGATGGTCAGTATAAATCTCACAGGTAACCCCGTATAAATAATGTCGCAAAATCTTCAGGGCGTGAACAGTGACAGTTAACTCAAGGTCGTGAATAGAGTAGTTCTTCTCATGTATCTTCAACTGTCTGGACGTGTAGGCAATCACCCTACTGTCCTGCATCAACACCGCTCCGAGACCAATTCTCGAGGCATCACAATAGACCGTATAAGACCCCGAACCTATAGGCAATATCAAAATTGGGGTTGTAGTCAAAGCTATCTTAAGCTTCTGAAATCTTGCCTCACACTCCTCCGTCCACTGAAACGGAGCACCCTTCTGGGTCAACCTGGTCATAGGGGCTACAATCGATGAAAACTCTTCCACAAAACGACGGTAGTAACCCGCCAAGCCAAGAAAATTTCGGATCTCTGTAGCTGAGGATGGTCTAAGCCAACTCTGCATGGCCTCTATCTTCTTCGGATCCACCTATATACCCCCACTCGATACCGCGTGGCCTAAGAATGCCACTGAATCCAACCAAAACTCACATTTCGAGAACTTAGCATAAAACTTCTTCTCTCTTAGAGTTTGAAGCACAGTCTTCAGGTGCTGCTCATGATCTTCCCAACTCCAAGAATACACCAGAATATCATCAATAAAGACAATGACGAACGAGTCAATATACGGCCGGAACACACTGTGCATCAAATGCATAAAGGATGCTGGGGCATTGGTCAACCCAAATGACATAACAAGGAACTCGTAATGACCATACCGAGTCCTGAAAGAAGTCTTCGGGATATCTGGCTCCCGAATGTTCAACTGATAGTAACCTGAGCACAAATCAATGTTAGAAAACACTCGTGTGCCCTAAAGCTGGTCAAACAAATCATCAATACGAGGCAAATGATAATGGTTCTTTACTGTAAACTTGTTCAACTGGCGATAATCAATACACATACGCATAGAACCATCATTTTTCTTCACAAACAAGATAGGAGCACCTCAAGGTGATACATTGGGTCGAATAAAACCCTTATCAAGTAATTCCTATACCTGATCCTTCAACTTAGGAGGAGCCATACGATATGGAGGAATAGAAATGGGCTGAGTGCCCAGCAACAGATCAATGCCAAAATCAATATCTCTATCAGGCGGCATGCCTGGAAGGTCAGTTGGAAACACATTGGGAAAATCCCATATTATTGGAATTGAATCAACTGAAGGGGTATCAATACTGACATCTCTCACATAAGCTAAATACGTGTCATACCCCTTCTCAACCATATGCTGAGCTTTAAAAAAAGAAATAACTCTACTGGGAGTGTGATCTAAAGTACCCCTCCACTAAACACGTGGTACACCTGGCATAGCTAGCATCACGGTTTTGGCGTGACAATCAAGAATAGCATAATGGGGCGACAACCAGTCCATGCCCAAGATAATATCAAAATATACCATGCTGAGAAACAATAAATCAGCTATGGTCTCAAAACCACTAAGAGCAACCAAACACGACCGATAAATGCGGTCCACAACAAGATAATCTCCTACAGGAGTAGAAACATAAATAGGGGAACTCAAAGAATCCCTAGATACACCCAAATGCGGAGCAAAATAAGAAGACACATAAGAATAAGTGGAGCCTGGATCGAATAGAACCGATGCATCTCTGTGACAAACTAGTATAATACCTGTGATGACAAAATCAGAGACAACAACCTCGGTACGGGCAAGAGGACATAGTATATGGACTGGCCTCCCCCTCTAGGGAGACCTCTACCTCCCCGACCTCCACCTCTAGTTGGTTGAGCAGGTGGGGTAGCAACTGGAGCTGTAACCATAGCCTGAGAACTCTGAGGGGCACGCTATGGCTAACAAGTCTGTGAATGTGAACCCCTCCCAAACCTGGGGCAATCCCTCACCATATGAAGTGTGTCACCACACTCAAAACAAGCTCTGGGAAGACGTGGTGGTTGTGACTGGCTCGGGCCAGGTCTGCTAGACTGGCCTCTGAAAGCACCCCGTGCAGGAGGCGCGCTAGATACCGGTGGTGCACAATAAGGCTCCTGAGGCCTAGGAGGAACTGGAATACCACTAGTTGCTGGAAGAGCCGAATGAATAAGGTGGCTCATATAACCCCTACCATGACGACCTGCTACTAGGGCACGTGCACCAGAGAAATGGCCTGACTTTCGAGACCTCTTGGCCTCCCTCTCCTCTCTCTTCCTAGCATGCATACCCTCAATCCTCCTAGCAATGCTCACCACCTGCTGATAAGAAATATCCATCTCCAACTCATGAGCCATGCTAGACATGATCCTGGGAATAAGGAACATACTCTCTCAATAAGGAACATACTCTCTCAAGGAGCCATGCCAAACTAGTGTAACAGACAACATACTCTGAGACAGTCATAGTACCTTGGCGCAAATGCTCAAACTCTGCGTGCCATGCATTCCTGAGGCTCTAAGGAACATACTCTCTCAAGAACAGATCTGAAAACTGAGTCCAAGTCAGTGAAGCAACCTCATTCGGAATGTCTAACTTATAGGTGCGCCACCACTCATAGGCGGCTCCTCGAAGCTGGAAGGTAGTGAAGGAAACCCCGTTTGATCCTGATATACCCATGGTATGGAGAATGCAGTAACTCTCATCTAGAAATACCAGAGCATCCTCCGATGCTAGACCGCTGAATGCAAGAGGCTTGTACCTCTCAAACCTCAGTTGCTCTTCCTCGGAAGCCGCTGCCCTACCCTCGAGCTGAAATGGCACTGCAGGCGATACAAGAATAATCTCAGGGACCTGCTCAACATGCACTCGTTGCTCAAGAGTCCAGGCGGCGAGAGTCTGTGCTCCTCCCCCTGCCTGAGATATAGCTGCAGTAGGGGGAAGCAACCCTGCCTGAGCCAGAGTGGTGTACATGCTCATGAACTATGCTAGAGTCTCCTGAAGAACTGGAGTAGTAGCAGTAGTAGTAGGCGTGTCAGGTGCCTGGACTCTGGCTGGAACTGCTGGTGGTACCTCGCGCAGGTGCTCTAGCTGTACCACGTGCGCGTCCTCGGCGTCTACCCCGGCCCCGGCCCCGGCCTCTGACGGTTGTAGTAGGGGGCGCGGGCGCCTGATCATATCGGGTAGTGCGTGTCCTCACCATCTGTGAGAGAGTAGAAGACAGAAGTTTAGAATTGTGATGTCCAAAACATCGCACGACAAGGAAATCAAATGAAGTGAAATTTTTCCTAACAGTTACATAACCTCTCGTGGACAAGTATAGACGTCTCCTACCGATCAGCGAGACTCTAATAAACTAGCTTGTGATCCATGACTTCTATGAACCTAGTGCTCTGATACCAACTTGTCACGACCCCAGTTCGCCCTCCATGAACTGTCATGACGGCACCTAGTCTCTATGACTAGGTAAGCCTAACAAATGCGGAACATAAATGAAACTTGTGGAAGAAATAATCGAAAGCCAAAATAACCGAATGAAAACAATAGTTAAAATGCCGATTGGCATATACAACACAACATTCTAAGAATCAAGCACACTATCCCAAAACCCAGAAACTCACGGAACCATAAGCCTTTGGATATCTACAATGTCTAACTCCAGAATATATAACAAGGGAAAGAAATACAGAGGGGCAATTGTTTAAAAGCTAGAATAGAAAGGGACTCCTCGGTCTGCGGACGCGGCAGATGTACCTCGAAGTCTCTAGAGCAGTCGTCTCGCCTCACGGATGGTAGGACTGAGTCACGGTACCTGGATCTGCACATAAAAAACATGGGCAGAAGGGGCATGAGTACACCATAGTGGTACTCAGTAAGTGCCAAGCCTAACCACGGTCGAGTAGTGACGAGGAAGGTCAAGGCCCTACTGAGGTTAAATAAAGTATAAAGTTTGACAGTGTAGAACAAAACAGTATAAATAAATACAGCAGTGAAAGTAACACAGGATATAAAAAGGGGCAACAACAACTATTACAGAGACAAGGCAAAACACGGAAAGAAATGCGACTTAGCACCAAAATAACAATCGGGGATCTCCCAGGATACCATCCTGTAGTCCCATATATACATATCCAATGGATCTCCTGGGATCTCGTCCCGTAGTCTAACTCAAAGTTCGGGGGATCTACCGGAATCCCATTTCGTAGTCCCAAATGTGAATACCCAGTACTAGGGGAATCTACCGAGTGCATTCCCATAGTTCCATATAATTGTGCAGGGGATCTACCGGAATTCCACATCCGTAGTCCCAAATAAATAGACAAGGGGGATCTATCGGAATCCCACATCCGCAGTCCCAAATAAACAGAGAAGGGGGATCTACCGGAATCCCACATCTGTAGTCCCAATGTAAATACATAACAGCAATAGGAAAATATTCAGAAATGGCAAATTTCATATTAAGGCAACAAGTAATTCTAGCCTAGCATGCTGCACAGAATTCAGGTAAGGCAATTTGAGCAAATAAAGCAATTAAATCACTTAGACATGCTTTCCTAAGCTAACAACAGGCTTAATAGTGCGAGTAATAAAAACAGGAAAGGAAACATACCAGTAATTACTTAATGAAATCGGATTTCTAATAATTAGCACAAGTACGCACTCGTCACCTCACGTACAAGGCATTTCAATTATCAAATATACCAAATCCTAAGGGGAAAGGTCCCCCACACAAGGTTAGGCAAGCCACTTACCTCGAACCAACTCAATAATCAATCTGAAACCACGCTCTTGCCACGAGTACTCGACTCCAAATGGCCTGAATCTATTCAATTCAATTTCATAATGTAAATAACACTTCAACTAACTGATTCTAAAAAGAAATTCTAAGCTAATACGCGAAATAAGGTATAATGACCAAAATGCCCCTCAGGCCCACGTCTCAGAATCGGATAAAATTTGTTTTTTTTAGAATTCTCATGCTCTCACGAGTTCATGCATACCAAAATTATCCAAATCCAAGTTCAAATTCTCAATCAAAAGTCGAATTCTAGGTCTAAGAACTTTCTTCCAATTTTTCCCCAATTTTCATCTCCAATTTGAAATTAAATGAAGAATTCATGTTTAGATTAGTGAGTTACAAGCAAAAAGGAGTTAAGAATTGTTACCCAATCTATATCTCTGAAAATCCCTCAAAATCTCGCTCAAATCTGAGCTTCCAAGCTTAAGTTTTCTCAAAAATGGCTAAACCCTTGATTTGAAATTTTTATATTCTGCCCAGCTTTTCCCTTAATCGCGATCGCAGAAGTCCAGACGCGATCGCGAAGAACAAAAATCACGCACCTCAGATTTACTCTACGCGAACGCGATGCTTTATCTCCCTCAACCTATGCGATCGCGGCTGACTCCACGCGACCACGTAGAGAAACAATTAACAAACCACTGTTGCCTTATTCCTTCTATGCGAACGCGGCCTAGCCCACGCGTTCGCGATTCGGAATTTTCCATAGCTACGCGTTCGCATTCCTCTTCATGTGAACGCGAAGGGCAAAATTCCTTCTGCCTCATCTAAGTTTTCGCGATCGCGATCCTCCCCACGCGATCGCGATGAAGAAAAGTCTGCAACATATACCAGCAAAAATCTGATGCTTTTCCAAGTACAAAAATGGTCCGTTGAGCATCCGAAACATATCCGAGGCCCCCGGGACCTCAACCAAACCTATCACCATATCCCATAACTTCATTCAAACTTGCTCCAACCTTCGGAATGCTCAAAACAACATCAAAACACCTATTTTTCATCGGATTCAAGCCTAAGAATTCCAAAAACTCTAAAAATACGCTTTCGATCAAAAAGTCTATCAAACCTCGTCCGAATAACCTAAAATTTTGCACACACGTCACATTAAACACTACGGAGCTACTTCAATTTTCAGAATTCTATTCCGACCCTTGGATCAAAATCTAACTATCGAACCGGAAACTTCAAAAATTCAACTTTTGGCATTTCAAGCCTAAATTAGCTACGAACCTCCAAAATACAATCCGAACACGCCTCTAAGCCCAAAATCACCCAACGGAGCTAACGGAACCATCGAATTTCCATTCCGAGGCCGTCTTTACACTATTCCAACTACGGTCAACTTTCCAACACTTAAGCTCTCATTTAGGGACTAAGTGTCCCAAAACTCTCCGAAACTCAAAACCGAACATCCCAGCAAATTAAAATAGCAGAAATAAACTTGGAAAAAAAAGTTAATGGGGGATCGGGGCATAAATTCTTAAGACGACCGGCCGGGTCGTCACAACTTGATCGATAATTTATATTGTTAATAGATTAATTTTGTGATTTATTTAAATTTTAATATTATTATAATTTATTAAATATATAAATATTTATTTATAACAGGGGCTATAGTTTTGTTTTAACTAAACTGTTACAAGAGCCTACCAGAACCATTGCAATAGGACACAAATAACGTTCCATTAGACAACATAAACATTCCTAAATGACCGATAAACCATTCTGATAGATAGTTAAAACCGTTGCCATACCTTTTTCTTTATTGTCATAGTTTATTATAAACTGTAGCAATATAAATAAAACCGTTACGATAGCTTAAAGAAACCGTTGGTATATCCATACATGACAGTAACAATAGCTTACGTAAGTGTTGCATTAGATAATATGGTAGCGGTTAAGAACCGTTGCATACACAATATAGTAACGGTTTTAAACCGTTCCAATTGGAGAGAATAATTGTTCCAAATCATTCCAACACAGAAAGGAAAAACCGTTGAATAGATGTGTCTACAACAACAGCGACGCAAACCGTTGCAAGAACCGTTTCTATAGCTCTATTGGCACGCAGACTGATGGAACGGGCTATAAACCGTTCCAATACCTCTATGGCAACGGTTTAACTGTCTATGGGAACAGTTTTCCATGCGTTACCGTAGACCAATTTTTCAGTAGTTGTCCAAAACAGGAAACTAATAATTGGACGCAAGAGCTTGATGTTGGAACAAGACATTTCTGTTTCTGCCGATGCTGATGAAATGTGAGCAAAAACTGAAGATTATTGGCTCAAACTGGAATTATTGTATCGATCAATGGGGTGTTGACTGGAGTTGTTGCAACTTCTGACCCTTTAAAGCCCCAAGGGAAGACTTGCAAAAACTAACTTTTAAGTCTTATAAAGTTAGTAAACTAGTAAAGATGACAATTAGCCAGACAATCTTGAGGCTTGGAGGCATAATTAACTGTCGAATAGCAAGGGAAAATGATGTTTGCATGTAGTTTCATGTACCAGATGAAAGCAAGTGTCAAGTATTCAATAGTGAGTGTGAGTCAGTTCTTTAGACTATATATGTTAATTGCAACAACGGCAGAGCTAGAACTTTTACTAAAAGGAGTCAAAATATAAATAATAAAGTGTGCAAAGAAATCAAAGGGAGCAAACATATAATATATAGTATACATAATAATTAAAAACTAAACCTATTTACGCAATGTGATTTTTCGACGAATTAGGAATGTCAATTGACTCCCCGTGCTAATGAGTGGCTCTGCCACTGAATTGCAAGTCAGTAGAAGTAAGTGTGAAATGACCTTTCTATTTCCATTATGTGATTGCTTTTGGATCAGAATTGCTAACCCCATTAACATTCATTATGCTGCATGATTAGAAAATTTTAGTTTCAAGTATTTTAGGTGATACCCTTTGTGTTAATCGGTGGCGAACCCAGAATTTTGTGCAAGCGGATTCAATCGTAGAAGTCCATAACTAATATAAGCGGCATAAGGTACGAGGAGTAAATTTTTTGTCTTTATTGCTCACAATATGATCTCGTAATAAAGTCCTTTTAAAATCGGTGCTCTATATTTTAAATAAATTTTTGCTTATTTTAATTTAAAAAATCTAACTTTAGCTAATTTATTAAACTTTAACCGAAAAAATTTTGACCAATTTTAGAATTTATTAACTCAAAGAAATTTGATTTATTATAAAAAGGCAAAATACCTTAAACCACCCCTAAACTTGGGTCAGATTATTAGTATCCTCCCCGCACTATGTCCGGTCTTAATTACCCCCCTCAACTTGGCCTTTTGAGGGCCATTACCCCTCTAAACGCTGATGTGGCAAAAAATGTGGGTGCAATCGCATGCCACGTGAATTTTTCAGTCTATGTGGCATTTTTTTCAAACTATGTATTTTTTATAACTTTTTAGATGCTTTAACTATTTATTTTAATTGTATAAATCTTTATTTTCAGGTCAAATTCATAAAAAGATTAACTAAAACTTTATTATTATTTGCCAAATAAAAATATTTAGCCTAAATAATGTAGTTCTATCCAAGTGTTATTATAAATTGTATTCGAAAAAATTAACTAAAAAGTAATATTCTTAAAAGGTAAAAAAATGCCAAAATAGACAGAACAATCCACGTGGCAGGTGAGTGCACTCACACTTTTTGCCACATCAGCGTCTAAGGGGTAACGACTCTCAAAAGACCAAGTTGAGGGGGGTATTTAAGACTGGGCATAATTCGGAAAGGATACTAATAATCTAAGCCAAGTTTAGGGGTGGTTTAAGGTATTTTGCCTTATAAATTTTTTTAGCATTTATTAGGTAACAAGTTATTATTTGCAAAAGAAGACAATAAGAAAAGAGTACAAATTAAATTAAATTAACACAAATAATCAAAGAAAGAGAGCTTATACACACACAAACCAAAAAAAAAAAAAAGAACGGAAAAATTCCAACATAAACTAAATTAAATTAAACCAACAAATGACTAGTAATTTCAAACAAATATACTTGCAACTGTGCAAGTCCTATCAAATTTTATGAAAGGGAGAACTTAAATTACCTTCTGGAGTAAAAATGTAAAATAAACTTCAATATAATTTCTATTAAATTTATGTAAAGAAAATAAACTATAAAGTAAAATAAAGAAAACTACAAAATACATACAAGGAAAATAATTACTTTGATTGCAAAGACAGTTATACCTAGCTATGGTGCTATCACTATGGCTTTTTTTTTCTTTTGTAACGCTTGTTGCAATTTATACAAACAGATATTATGAACCCGCTTCACCACTTTTGCAAGAACAAAGATTTTATCAAGTGGGTTAAAATATAAATTTTTATACATAATTATGCAGCTTTAGCCTTATACATATACACAATATTTTTTTTTATGAAGCGAGTTCAGTTGAACCCACTTAATACCACATGGGTCCGCCCCTGGTGTTAATTAGTTGTTTATTATGTATATACTCAGGAAGATTGGTTAAGTTCATTTTAACAAATGAATATGAAACGAATTCAATACGAATTCATCTTCCATAACTTAAATATTCGTATGTAACCTCCCTTGTAGACTATATTCATTTCGCTTGTATCGTTAATTTCTTTTCATTAATATTTTTCTTTGTTGGCCTTCATTAAGTATCCATATTCATAGTCGGCTAATTATATAATAAAATTATTTTCTTTTTTAAAAAGAGAACCTAGGACGAACAGTTTTGTTTTTTGACTTTTTTGAATATGATTAAATATAACATCATGAGACGTGGTTGAATTAAATTAATGGAATGAAAATGTCTATACGCAAAATCTAAAAGTCAAAATGCCCGCGAAAGCAACGGAAATGGACCCACCCCAAGCCGCTTAACTAGGAGGCAAAGCTTAAATTGAACTTGGAAAAAGGAAATTTAATTTTATCCAGAATTAGATTTGGCCTTAATTATTTTTGGAAAAAAGGTATATTTGTATTAGTTTTCGAGAGAAAACTTAAGTTTTATGCACCAATAATATTAAGTGAAAAATATACGGTATACAATTAGATTACTTATAAAATAATTAAAGATAATACTGATAACGAGTTAAATTATACTAATATTATAAAAATCTATATTGAGTAAAATTTTGGAACATATTTGTGTTAGTCTACAAGAATCTGCCTTGTCTGTACATACAGTCACACATTTCTATAACAACATTCTTGTATAACAGCATTTCATTATAAAAGCTAAATTTTTCCGGAATCAAATATCATGTTTTGTTATAATATAGGTTCTCTATAACAACAATTCGTTATAATATTCAAAAACATACGGAATAAACGAGACCGTTATAAATAGGTTTGATTGTATATATTTCAAATCAAACAACTTTGATTTTATTTTAGGGAACTTTTTTTGAAAACCTTTTTAACCAACAGAAACATAGTCGGTTGATCAAATACTTTGAAATTAAATACACATCTTGATCACACAGTAATCCTGTGAGATGTCCTAAAATATTTCAACATCCACCAATAAGTAGCCCTCAACTTTATAACACCAACCAAATAAATTAAAGTTGCAAAAGCATAATTTACAAGCAAAACAAAATCCATTTTTTATTCATCATTCAATATATAACACCAACTGTTCAATTCAAGAATTGAGCACAGAAAAAAACCTCCGTATCAATGGCGACTGCTAAGTTTTTTTCATTTGCGTGTCTAAGAAATGAGAGCAGTAATTATGGAGAATTATCACCAAAACCACATTATCCATCAATGCCTAAATATCCAAAGGGTGTTTCTGTATCTACAGATGAAGAGAAAAGTATACATGGAACCGAATCGAAGGCAGTTTTTTCAGTTAATGGGATGAGTTGTTCTGCATGTGCTGGATCTGTTGAAAAGGCAATTAAAAGACTTCCTGGGATTAAAGAAGCTGTTGTTGATGTACTGAATAACAAAGCTCAAGTTATTTTTTACTCCACCTTTGTCGATGTGAGTCTAATTTTATTTTCCTCCAATTATTTGTTGTGACTGTGCTTGCGCCGAGGGTCTCTTAGAAACAGTCAACCTGTACAAGATAGGCTTGTAGGGTTAAGGTCCGCCTACACATTACCCTTCTCAGACCCCACACAGTGACAGATCCAAGATTTAAACTTTATGGGTTACCTTTTAGGTGATTAGCATTGAACTCATTGTATTCGAGGCGGACCTATATTGTACCGGAGGGGTCACTGACACCCGTAAAGTTGGGCAAAAATTCCATATACACGTATATATGTCTTTAGAAAATAGTGATATATTATAATAGTTTACACCCTATATACAAAGCAGATTTTGGTTGAACCCAAAAATGCATCCCGACCCTCAAATCCTGGGTCCCCCTCTGATTGTATTCTTAAAGTTAAGTTCGGAGCTACTATTAATGGCAATTTTATTAGACTTTTATATATAAATTTATGCCCCGCGTCAAAAGTATTGGGCTGAGTTGGGCTGAGTTGAGGATACACCGGGTATGCCGTTGTTATTTGTTTCATAGTAGTACTATTTTGTTTTTGCAAGAATTTTCTGGGATTTTTAATTGGTTAAAGAATGTAAAAATTTGTTGTTTTGGAAGTTTTAGTGGATTCTGCTAATCATACAGGCTTATTTTATTACGTAGAAATTCTATTAGGATGTCATCGAGCTGGTTTAAGTTTCTTGAGTATCATAGTTCGAGTTATTATTTTACAGTAGTTTTGTTAATGTGAGTCCAAATTTTCTTTCAATTTCTTATTAGCACTACTATTTATTTCCGCAAGAGTTTTCTGGAGAACTTTAGCTGGTGAAAGAAGGTTAAAAAATTCATTTTTTGCACGTTCTTTCTGGATTCTGCTAATCGTATAGTATAGAACATACTCCACTGAACATGTTATGCATGTTGTAAGCAACATGGTTATTTGTTTAGAAGTGAGGTATTCCATTGAATATGTTGTATATCTTCTAAGCAACTTGGTAAGTTCCAGTTTTTAATCCTTTTGCTCTTCCTTTAAGTTTTAACTTTTGGCTAAATGTTGGTTGCGTAAGTGGAAGTAGAATTCTGTTATCTAGTCTATTTCACCCTGATTTTCGGCTACTTCACCCTGAAGAATCAAGATTGTCGTTATCAATTGTTCTCCAAAATTTTGAGAAACTTCGCTCATTCGTGGGCTAGTTTCACTTGGGAGTTGGTGTTTATCGATGTCTATTTGCGGATTCTTGAATTTAGCATGATTGCAGTTACTTTGAGCAATGAGCGTTTTTGAGGTCAGATTCATCTGTTTTCAGCTAGTATTAAAACTAATGACGTTGGTAAAAAAATTATCCATAGTACTGCAATAAAGCTGCATTGACATATTAGTAACCAGTACCCTGCATCATACAGCAGTAATTCTAGAAGTAAAAGTTAGTAATTGGTTTTCCAGACTTCTTAGCTATGCAGGTCATTAATATTAATATTCAGTGCTAGCTACGCGCAGATATACTTCTACTTCTCAAGAAATACTAGAGCTACTGTTCTTTAAGTTGTTAGATGTTTGGACAAAGCGGTTGCTAAGAATAATTGCCCAAATGTGCAGGAGGAAATGATCCGCGAGACCATAGAAGATGTTGGATTCGAGACAACACTGATTACAGAGGAGACAAATGAAAAAACCTCCCAAGTCTGCCGGATACGTATAAAAGGTATGACCTGCACTTCTTGCTCCACAACAGTTGAATCTGCTTTGCAGTTGATCCCCGGCGTACAGAAAGCACAAGTTGCATTAGCAACCGAAGAGGCTGAAATCCAATATGATCCGAGGATATTAACTTACAGTCAGCTTTTAAAAGCCATAGAAGATACTGGATTTGAAGCCATATTAATTAGCACAGGAGAAGATAGGAGCAAAATATTGCTGAAAGTTGATGGAGTATTCACTGAAGATTCAATGAGGATTATTGAAAGTTCTCTTAGAGCACTCTCGGGCATTGAAGACATTGATATTGATCCTGAACTGAAGAAGTTATCCATTTCTTATAAATCAGATATAATAGGACCTAGAAATTTTATTCAAGTAATTGAGTCAACTGGTTCTGGAGAGTTCAAGGCAATGATATTTCCGGAAGGAGATGGGAAACAATCCCATAGACAAGAAGAAATCGAACACTATCGTCAGTCCTTTCTCTGGAGCTTGGTTTTTACCATTCCGGTTTTCTTGACCTCCATGGTCTTCATGTATATTCCTGGTCTGAAGGATGGATTGGATATTAAAGTTGTCAACATGCTTAGCATTGGTGAGATTTTGCGCTGGGTGCTCTCTACTCCCGTGCAATTCATCATTGGCCGACATTTCTACTCTGGTTCTTACAAAGCACTACGTCATGGTTCTGCAAACATGGATGTTCTGATTGCTTTGGGAACAAATGCAGCCTACTTTTATTCTGTCTACTCGGTGTTGAGAGCTGCAACTTCTCCAAGCTTCAAGTCTACTGATTTTTTTGAGACCAGCTCAATGCTCATTTCCTTCATTCTACTTGGGAAGTATCTTGAAGTTTTGGCCAAAGGAAAAACATCCGAGGCTATTGCTAAGCTCATGAACTTGGCCCCTGAGACAGCAACACTATTACAGTTTGATGACGAAGGGAATGTGGTGAAAGAGGAAGAAATTGATAGCCGACTGATACAGAAGAACGATGTGATCAGAATCCTTCCTGGTGCAAAAGTAGCCTGTGATGGTTTTGTCATCTGGGGACAAAGCCACGTGAATGAGAGCATGATAACTGGAGAATCTCGGCCAGTGGCCAAAAGGAAAGGCGATACGGTGATTGGAGGAACTGTGAATGAGAATGGTGTTCTGCATATTAGAGCTACTAAAGTTGGATCAGAGAGTGCTCTTTCACAGATTGTTCAGCTGGTTGAATCAGCACAAATGGCTAAAGCTCCTGTTCAAAAATTTGCTGATCGTATTTCTAAATATTTTGTGCCTCTTGTGAGTATTAACTGGCTTGCTGTTGAGATTTATGTTATCATCTTATGACTCTCGGAGAGTTGATGATCTTTTTGCTATTTCAGGTTATTATTCTCTCCTTTTCCACTTGGCTGGCCTGGTATTTATCTGGGAAGTACAACAGCTATCCTAAATCCTGGATTCCGTCTTCTATTGATAGTTTTCAGCTTGCCCTTCAATTTGGTATATCTGTTATGGTTATAGCTTGCCCATGTGCTCTTGGTCTTGCTACTCCAACTGCTGTAATGGTTGGCACAGGAGTTGGTGCTTCTCGAGGTGTTCTTATTAAAGGCGGGCAGGCTTTGGAAAGCGCACAAAAGGTACGTCCCAAAAATTCTGAACTATGCTTCCGGCAATGCCAGTTCATAAAAATTTAACTTGACAAAAATTCATCATCTGTTCCTGTAGGTGAACTGTATAGTGTTTGATAAGACGGGGACTCTTACAATGGGCAAACCAGTCGTTGTAAATACTAAGCTTTTCAGATCTATGGTACTTCGAGAGTTTTACGAATTGGTTGCTGCAGCTGAGGTAAATTTTAGTCTGGTTTGGACTTGTTGAGTGGCCCCTGTTGTTGAGTATTCTTTTGTTTCCCTACAAGTTCTATCGCCTTTGTTAACTTAGCCACGTTACTGTCCCCCTGCTAGTTTCGAAAGCATTTAGAAATGATGTTCTTTGAGCCTGGAATTTGTTGCATAATATTAGTGCAGTTAAAGTTGTAGCATCACAGGATACTCTTCAGAACAGTTTATGCCTTTTAAACTAGATTTATCAAGATAATGCTCCGATATTCTCCTGCTGACTCTGCTTAAGCAGACAATATGAGGCATTATCATTTTTGAAGTCAGTGGATTGGATGAAGCTCTAACGTTAATGACCTCATTCAATCTTTTCTTTGAGTCTTCACTATCGGGGCTAGATGGATAGCTAGTAGTTATGAGCAGCAGTACCCTATCTGTTAATTTGTTCTGGCTCACGAGTTCCTCGGACACTATCATGGTCAAACATTTTTCTAATATAATGAACACAAGCGTTTATCCTTGCCAATATCTAAGAAGAATATCTTAAACTTGAATTTCAGGTAAATAGCGAGCATCCCTTGGCCAAGGCAATTGTTGAATATGCTAAAAAGTTTAGAGAGGATGAGGAGAATCCTGTGTGGCCTGAAGCCGAGGACTTTGAGTCTATAACTGGCCACGGTGTGAAGGCTGTTATCCACAACAAAAAAGTAATAGTTGGAAACAAGAGGTTGATGTTAGAGCAAGGCATTTCTGTTCCTGTTGATGCCGATGAAGTACTAGCAGAAGCAGAAGAATTGGCTCAAACTGGAATTCTTGTATCAATTGATAGTGAACTGATTGGTGTTGTTGCTATATCTGATCCAGTGAAGCCTGGAGCTCGTGAAGTCGTTTCTCTTCTTAAGTCTATGAATGTTGAGAGTAAGCTAGTAACAGGTGACAATTGGGGAACAGCTAATGCCATTGCCAAGGAAGTTGGCATTAACGATGTTATCGCAGAAGCAAAACCTGAAGACAAAGCAGAAAAAGTGAAGGAACTACAGGTAAATTTTGATAACATGAAAAGATAACAAATTTTGCTTTTAAAGAACTAATTAGCCTAATTTAATACTAAAATTTTCTTCTATTATACTGATTAGTACTCCATCTGCTCCATTTTACATGACACTCTTTCTTTTCTAGTTCGTGAAGATAACACATTTTGCTTTTAAAGAACTAATTAGCCTCATTTAATACTAAAATTTTCTTCTATTATACTGATTAGTACTCCATCTGCTCTATTTTACATGACACTCTTTCTTTTCTAGTCTGTGAAAGGGAGCCTTGGCGTAACTAGTAAAGTTGCTGCCATGTGACTAGGAGGTCACAGGTTCGAGCCGTGAAAACGACCTCTTGCAGAAATGCAGGGTAAGGCTGCATGCGATAGATCCTTGTGGTCGGGCCCTTCCCCGGACCCCCCGCATAGCGGGAGCTTAGTGTATCGGGCTGCCCTTTTTCTTTCTTTTCTAGTCCGTTGAGGAAAAGAATGACGCATTTTCATATTTGGAACCTATTTAGCTTAAATTTTACATTTAACCCTTAAAGTATGTTATAGCCATAGAAATGTCATGTTATGTTTAAAATCGCAAGTTCTGAGGACACTTTTGGTATGTGCCAAAAGCCTTTCTTAAACTACGTGTCCAGTAAAACACCCCTATTTGTTAAGGCTGGTGCTTAATTCTCTTAATTGATCAGCAGAGTTTGGGAAAAGTTGTTGCAATGGTGGGAGATGGAATTAACGACTCGCCAGCGCTTGTAGCAGCAGATGTTGGAATGGCAATAGGTGCAGGGACAGATATAGCTATTGAGGCAGCTGATATTGTCCTAATGAAAAGCAATCTTGAAGATGTCATAACTGCTATTGATCTTTCCAGGAAAACTTTTGGCCGAATTCGCCTGAACTACTTTTGGGCATTTGGCTATAACCTTCTTGGCATCCCTATTGCTGCCGGAGCTCTTTTCCCATCTACTAGATTTCGTTTGCCGCCGTGGGTAGCAGGAGCAGCAATGGCTGCCTCTTCAGTAAGTGTTGTCTGCAGCTCTCTTTTGCTGAAGAATTACAAGAGGCCAAAGCAGCTTGATAACCTTGAAATTGGAGGCATAACTATTGAGTCCTAAGATCTGTAAATATGTTACATATTAGGAGTATAATGTTTTCATTACTAAAGCATGTAAATATGTTGCTCCGGGCTTTGGTCTATTAGTAAGAGCGCAATGCGTGATATGTGGGTTAAACTAGCTTGGTTGCATTCTCATAATGGTAGCTTCCTCGACCTTTCTGTCTACTGAAATTTATGGGAGTCAGAAGTATTTGGCCAAGCTTTTGGAAGAAAAAAAAAATGCTTTTGAGAAGAAACATAAGCAGTTTTTGGAGAAGAAAAAAAAGTTTTAGAGGATGAGCCGGTCGATCCTAACATTAGCACACCTAGGGGTTCGAACTGATCAACCATAGACAAAGCTTATTTAAGTGGAAAAGGATAGATGAACTGACTCATTATCTATCGAGTTTTGAACTGGCGCCACTGATTGTAGGCAAGATTCAAGTACAGTGATTCATTTTTTAAACTATGTTATTGCAAGTTCATAAAAGTAAAATTGTAGGTATAGCTAGTGAAGTGTCCTTTCTATCACCATGTATACCGATATGTGGTTGCTTTTGAACCAGAAGTGCTAATCCCATTAATTTTGAAAAAATTACCCTCTATAGCCCCTCAAAAATTTAAGAGCCCATATTTTTGCCCACCGACATAAAATGGGGAAGTTTACATAAATACATGTAGAATCATAAAATATTTCTTAATCTACAACTATAAAGTAATTAACATATCTTACAACTTAAACACGATAAAAGAATAGAAGAAATAGCTCTTAATACAGTATCTTCCTATAAATGAGGAAACTGAATATCAAACATATTTAATAAAATCAATTGTTCCCTAAAAATACTCCATCACAATTCCTATAAATAAGGAAACTTAATACGGAAAATTCTCCATTGGCTTTTTATTTGTATTCTCCTTCTCCACCACATTTTCAACAAACAATCCATTCTTTATCAAATTTTCTTTTCTCTAGTAGCAGGAGAAATAATCTTTAAATAAAAAGTACCCAAAAAAAAAGGGAACAAAATAGATCATAATCAATTTATAACATGTAACAAAGATATGATTTATTGTATATTATATATACCAAGTGTCATATAAGTTTATATTATATAATGTATTGTATACTGTATTGATTAGTAATATACATCCGATAAACTAAAGTGGTATTCTACAATAAAAGGTATGTTGTATTTGTCACACCTCCTTTTTACCCCTCCAAAAGATAATGTGTATTATGGATTGTGGGTTAAAGAGTTTTTCCAATTAAAGTGACAAACTTGAGTATGGATTATTTTATTTACAGAGTCGCCACTTGGAATTGATTTTTAGGTGTTCCACGTCACCTTTTATTTGAATCCCTAGTCAAAGGAAGGTTTGACTCTATTTTTTATCGGTCTGCAAAAATAAAGTTCGGGTAAGGAATTCTGTTGACCGGGGAGAAGGTGTAAAGCATTCCCGAGTCCCGTGATTCTAGCACGGTCGCTTTATTGACCATATTTGGCTTAAATTAATTTTGGATAAATTGTGATTTATTTGGTTTTCAATATTTTATCTATCCGCTTTTATTTATTAAAATTGTTGAAGAGTGATTTGAATAATATTAAATTGTCCTAACCGCACCGCGTGAGCGAATGTGCGACCGAGACGAATCTTATTAATTTTATCATAACAGCACTACGCAAGCGAATCTGCAGTCATGACAAAAATTAATACAACGTTATTAATTTTTTTATTTTTATTTTTTGGAAGAATTTAAAACATTTTGAGAAAGTTAACTAAAAAAAACTATCACGCTGCGCAAGCGAGTCCGTGAATGAAAAAGTTAAAGCGCGCCTACTAGTTGTCTAGTAGTTTAACTAATTAATGAAAAGAAAATGTGTTAATTAATTAGTAACGGGAAATCTGATTTTTATTATTATTTTCTAGCCTTATTATTGGTAAAATTATGCAAATAAATGTTGGACCAACTCAATCTATTTTAAAGAAGGAAATTTTACCACCTATAGAATAGGTTAGTACCCTATTTATATTAAATAAATACCATTTTAAATATTACATCCTATAAATACCTTTTATAGTTTATAGCAAAAAATCTAAATATAGTTTCATCCTACAATTAAGGCACCATATATGCTACAAAATATTTTTCTCTCATTTTTTATATTTTTTCTCACCTAATTAGCGTATATCTCCTCTGACCAGCTTTTCTCTCTCTTCTTCCATACACTTTACCCTCTTCTTCCATAAACCTACGTTTCATAAATCTTTTCCCACCCTAAATCTCTATTTCTCCGCCATTGTCACCTCTACTCTCATCTCCCACATACCCACGTTACTCAAATTCTTTGTCCTCTCTGTATTTTCACAGCATAATCAATCTTTATTATTATTTGGCATACAAAAACAGATCTATAAAACAACAAATTTCAGCAAGAAAAACGGAAGAAATATAGAGATAGAGAAAGTAGAGGAGAAAGAGATCTAACCGTCCATCTCAACGATAGGATTTTCAACCTTGATTTTGTCGAAAGCCATGTTTACAGATGAAAGAGGTGAAACTGTATTCACATGTATTCAACAACATTCATTTATATATTTTAGATGTATTAAAAAGTTGTGATTATTCTCTTGTATTCAGTTTTAATCAGTTGTAATTAACTATTTTATTCAGCAGTAGTTAGTTGTATTCAAGTGTTTTATACAACTGTATTCAGTTATATTCAGTTTTAGTTAGTTATATTCAACTATTTTATTCAGCAGAAGTTAGTTGTATTTTGTTGCATTCAAGAGTTTTATTCAGCTGTATTCAATTGTATTTTGTTGTATTCAATAGAAAAAAAGGAGAAGAGAATTGAGAAGTTCGATCAGATGTGTTGCTCTGGTTTTTCCTTCTTTTCACGTTTTTGAGTTGCTTTCTTTGAGCAAAATACAAATTAGTGTGTACTCGTTTTAGTTCTTTGAGTTAAATTAGGAGACTATCATGTGATTTGATTTTCTTCCGTTTTTAACAAGTTTAAATTCCCAGAATTTGCGCAAAAAAGTTACTGTATTTCACTGAAATTTTGCTTGAATACAGTTAAATACAACTGAAATTTCGCTTGAATACAGTTAAATACAGATAACACTTAGCTGGATTTTCCGTTTTTACGCCTATTTTTTTTCTTGTATTAATGAATACAACCGTTTAAATACATGAAATACATTGTATAAAAACATAAAAGATATCTATAAAGCGTAATATGGCAAAAGGTATCTATAAATGGCTAATTAAGACTAAAAGATGGTGCTTTGTGAAAAATTCTCTTTAAAAAAATAGGTCAACTTCTTGTTAAAAGAGAAATGCGCCAGCTTAAGGATTTTAAAAGATGGGACATCTATTTAGTTATTTCTTAGAAGAAAGAGAAAAAAAATGGACCACCTAGCTTAGCTTTGCATTGGGCCTAAAGAATTGAGTTTTTGGCTCAAATTCTTTGTTTGTTGAAACGTTCAGCCTTTTTCCACACCCCTTTATCTTTATTCAGTTTTATTTATTATTTGACTCCTACTTAATTTACTGATTTATGCCCACTCAACACAATGACTAAAGGTACAATAACAACACAAACACTTAATAAAAATAAATAATAACATGAACTACATATGAAATAAACCTTCTTTTATATATACATATATATTCCTGGATTGAAAATATTGTTAACATACACTTCTTTCAACTTTCAGTATAAGAAACTTACTTCCAATACCAATTTAAGAAAAGATAAATTAAACTAATGTTACTTTATTGCAACTTGTAGCCAAGTAGACATATTTCGGAATTCAAACCACATGTCGAAATTGAAAACTAAAGCATTTCTTGACATAGCCAGCATTTATTCACAAACATGCGTACTTACCATTTCATAAACTAGAAAATATGTATTTGCAATTAACAAAGAGCTCAAGTTAAAACTTCGAACTTTATTACATCAAATTCAGGGTAATCTGAGTACTACATAGTTGAGATAAATACCTAGATAGCAGAGAAGTGAGCAACAGGCAGCACAACGAACTTCAAATTTATAAAGAAACTATCAAACCAACTCACATTAAACCAGCGACAACAGAAATCAGCTCAAGAACACCCAAATGAACTGAGAGACTGTAGACATGTGATTTTTGACCCTCCCCAAGATTTTTCACATTTTTAGCGTAAAATATTTAATTTAGGTCTAATATAGCTATTTCAACTAATTTTTACTCCTTTACTTTATTTTATTACAAGAAAAATGAAAATCACAAAAAAAAAAATATTTTTCATAATTTAAAAAAAAAAGAATAATATATAAAATGGTACCCTATTTTTATCTTTATATAATTTCGAAAACACAAAAATAGTTTCATGTTTAGTTTAATTAATTAGGATTAGCTTTGGATTGTGTAGTATTTTTATCTTATTTTAAAAGGAGTCAATTAAGGTGTTGGATCATAATTTTAAGAGTTTTAGAACCCAGATCTTGGCTCAAGTCGGACTAGTCCATTAAGCCTAGGGACCCTTCTAGACTCTTCTTTGGAGTAAAAACAAACAAAAAGACCCTAAGGACCTAATACACAAAAGACCTAGGGACTAATGAGAAAAATACACAAAAATACACCTAAACCTAGACTCTACCTATAAATTAATGCTTAAAAATCAAAAAAGGGGAAGGAGAACAAAAAGCTGAGTGCCACAGACCAAAAAGAACCCCCCCCCCCGCGTCATCTTCTCCAAACGACCCTAACTCTCTTCAACTGGAACAAAGCCAAAGACCCTCCCTGTCATTCATCTCTCGAGAGCAGCCACGAACAAGGAATTTAACAAATAAGGATATAAAGCTTCAGCAACCATATACCCAAACCCCACCCCCAGCGAGCTTCTTCTTCACAAACCAACGACCCCCGTCCCTATTCTTCATCTTCTCCAACGCCTAAGAATAGCAGCCATAGCCATCAACACAACCAAGAAGACCACCTTTTTCAGTTTGCAACCCGTGTAGTTTACTTTATTTACCATTTCAAGCCATCTCTGTCATCGAGGTCTTAGTTTAAATCAGCCGAGTTCGAGTTTGCTGTAGAGATCGCAGTTTCAGTTTTCCGGCAGAGGTTCCGCTTACTCGGGAGATTCTGTTTTCATGCACTTCGTCGTTTAGAGGTTCTTTTCTTGGTTTTCACTTCCTTCCATGTCTATATTATGTTCTTGTCAATGTTTAAATGAATGGTTTTGGATTTCTTATTTATTTATTTATTTATTTTAGTATGAAGATGCTTTAATGTGCTCTAATGGTGATTAATTTGATATACCTGAGGAAAGAAAAATATTTTGTAGGCAGATCACTACTTTCTTCCTTCTGATTGGATGTGTTTCGTATGTAAAATGAGTATGAGTAATAGTTTTCTCAATTGTAATTAGTAAATTCATTGCACTCTGTACTATTGCAATTTTGAGTGCTTTAAAGCTTAACCATATTCTTCGAAGAAGCCCAAGGCTTTACCAAAAGCTGCCCATCTCAAAGCTAATGGGTCCATACTCCTGTGCCGAGGAGCTTTGTCTTGTGAAGGCAGATAAATTTTTTTCTTTTAAATAGCAATATTTACTAGAGGTTTTGACTCTTTAATTTGATTTCTATTTTCAAAATATGCTCACACTTGCTATGTCATTATCTCCTTATGTGTAGTCTTGTACTGTAGGTAGGCCTTCACAGATAACTTTAGACTAATTTAGGAAAATAAATAATTTTCGAACATGCGTAGTTGCTTTAGGTGCGTATTTTAATAATTACCTTCCTAAATTCGGGTGCGCATTTATGTGACCCAAATCCAAATCTCAACAATGTTAGATATAATATGTTGCGGACCAATAGATGCATTTATGTGACGTGGTTCAAGACGTATTTTTGATAACGTTGAATTTTTCTTAAAAATTAATTGAACAAAAGCGATTATAAAAGTTAAAATTGCACCATAGGCTAAAACATGTATTCAAATCAGATAACAGGCCAATTATAACAGTTGAACGACTGTGCTAGAACCACGAAACTCGGGAATGCCTAATACCTTCTCCCGGGTTAACAAAATTCCTTACTCGGATTTCTGGTTCGCAGACTGTAATACAGAGTCAATCCTTTCCTCGATTGGGGATTTGAACCGGTGACTTGGGACACCATAAATCTCTCAAGTGGAGACTCTGAATCTTAAATAAAATAATCCCGTTTCGATAGTCACTTTTAGTTGAAAAAAACTCCCTTATACACTCCCTTCCAGGGGTGTAGGTAAAAAAGGAGGTGTGACAGCTCTGACGACTCTGCTGGGGATAAGAACACAGAATCTCTAGTTCAGGGTTCAGAATTCGAGCTTAGATGAATTGTTGTATTTGGCTTTATCTGTTATCTGATTTTATTACATGTTTGAGCCTAATGTATTAAATGAGGCTTTTACCGCTTTGATATTATCTGAATTGTATATAAACTGCTACGAAACCCCTTTCTTCTCTCTCCCGAGGAGTGCACGCTGGTCGTGACTTCTTTCTGTTAGTGTCATATCCCAAATAGGACGAGGTTCGGACAAGTTGCAAAGCCGGATGATCTTTTGGTTACCGGTACGCAGCCCCCCCCCAGGCTCGATTTGTCCGCTCGGGTAATCCAGGTCTAGAACAAATAAACCTAGGTTTTTAAACCTAGTATAACAATACTCCATATCGGATCCCTAGCAGGAACGCGTGTTTGCATCATGTGCACTTGACTTAGGGGACTCAACACAGGTGTTGGGTCCGTCTAGGACATGTATACCCCAAAATAAAAGACCATCCTGATGCATCTTATGTGCTACATGTTGCATTTATTCAAGGGTAAAATGGTCATTTGGCGGACCAATGATAGCTGAGGGTAGATGAAGAAATAAAAAAAACAATGAAAAAAGAAAAAACAATGAAATAAAAAAAGAAAAAGAGAAGGTGAAGTGTGAAGATAAAGCGAGTGGGGCCTAATTATGTTTTCTATTACATTTTGTTAAGAAGAAAAAGAGCTTGAAAAATTCAAAAAATTTGTACTTTTTCATCATTTTTCAAAAATCAAAAATCAAAAAAGGGGAAAAAGAAATTAAAAAAAAAAGAGTTTACATGTTTCATCATTTTTCCAAAAAAAAAAGAGAAAGAAAAAAACATATTTTCTCTAAATTAGTTGTTATTTTTATTTCTCGCCCATATCCTATCTGCCGGAACTACGCATATCTGATTCTCGTCTTTCGGGACGTGATACGTAGGCAACCCACATAGGGTTCGGTCTTCCTAGTAAATCTTAGGTTCTTGGCTTTGTGGGGTCTTAGCCAAATTTTGCACTTCTAGCCACCTTTTGGTCAAATAAGCCATTTTGCAAAAATAACCGCAACCATGTCTTGCATGTGTCTAGTAGGGAATGTTATTGTCTCACATAGTGTTGGTTTAAGTTTTCTTATACATGTGTGGATTTACTTACTGGAGTTTGGGCATGAGAGATACCCCAGGATCACTGTATTCAGAAGTTGCTCGAGGAGTCATTTTATATTTTTGAGTCAATTGTTCATGTTTTACTTTCTAGTCATGTATAGTAGTATTCGGTCTTTTAGGTGATGTTAGAGTTTGTAATAGTCTAGTTAAGTTTTCCTAGTCTTTTGTTATTATATTCCTTATTTGGTATTTGGAAATGTGTTACAAGTCAAAAACAAAAAACAAAAGAAATTTTGCGTTTTTATATTTTCGTTATAAGTTTTCTTTAGAATACTAATTCTATAAATGAAAAAATAATTCCTTTGAGGTTGTTTTTCCTTTAGGCAATCAATATCAAAATAAAAATTGCTTTTATATTTCCTTTAGTATATTAAGACCAAAAATATATAAAAAAAAAAAAAATTCTTTAGTACCTCTTTAAAAGTTTTCTTTTAAGATATTAAATCCAAAAAGATTTTCTGTTGAGGTTTTTCTTTGGGAAATTGATGAAAAATGACTTGAAAAAAGAATTCTTTTATTTTATTAGAACTTTAGGACATTGTACATATAAGAAAAAGAAAACAACAATACTTTTTCTTTGATTTATTTTCAGAGTTTCTTCCTTAGGTAATCAAAAATTCAAATCCAAAAACACTTTTTTTTTATCTTTTTCATTTCTTGTTTCGAAGTCTTTTCTTCAGGATATCAAGTGAAAATTCAAAATATTTTTCTTTGGTCTAGCCTTTAGATTTCCTTCTTAAAAAAGAAAAAAAAATCAAAAAAATATTTTTTTCTCTTGTAGGGATTTTCCTTAATAATTTTCCATAGAGTATCTGTTTCAAAAAAGAAAAAATATATGCTTGTTAAGCTTGAGTTTAAAATAGGTTATAGAACATTAAGTTTAGAAAATTGAAAAAAAAGATTTGCTTCATTTATTTCTCTTTTCTCAACAGAGTAGTCATTAAGGTAAAAAGAAGAAGAAAATGAAAAAGAAAACGTTAGTTTATGTTCTTTACCCTCAATCTTCCCGAACTACGCAAAGATCTGATTCATGCGGCGTCATGATACGTAGGCAACCTACATAGGGTTCGATCGAATCATTTTTTTTATTTTTTAAAAAGAAAAGAAAAAAAAAGAGAAAAAAAAGAGAGGAAAAGATGGTGAAATTATGGGAGGTGAGAATTGAGAAGGAAGAAAAGAGCGACAATCAAAAAGAAAAGGGGAAAGAAAATGAGCGAACTAAGAAGAGCGAGGAAAGAAAAGAAAAGAGAAGATTCAAATGGACAGATTGGGATGATGCCAAGTGACCTTATGACCCTCGAAGTCATTCTAGAACCATTAATTGTTGCTTGGTGCATTGCACACAATGTGATATTTCTGGTATTAAATGCCCTAACGCTAACGGAATGACCCCATTTTGTTCCTTTTGATATCTTCATAGCAGAAAGGTGGTTGGTTTGTGGTCCTCGAAGTAGTAACTCCTCTCCACAACATAAAGTCAAAAGGCAATGGCAGACAACAACAAAACTGAGTTGACTGATACAGGTGTCCAAAAGCAATTGGTTGAACAGGACAATGGGTTGGTTGAAGAGGTGAGGATGTTAAGTCAACACATGGAGGACATGTATCAGGCCTGAATGACCGGGAAGACACTACCCCCGCCACCACCTAGCTTCCTAAATGCTACCCTTACCCAAACACCGGTCACAGTGCCAGATGATCCCCCATACTCTCCAAATCCACCCGTTTATCATGGCTTTCCCAACCACCCTAGTAGCTCCATCACCCATCTTCCAATTACTTTTCCCAAAAATTGCCCTCCGGTCTTATCCACCATCCTCAACAATGAACACCCACTCAAAGCTCATGATGCCCAATATTACCCCTCAGAGGTTGCCCACAAGGTTCCCAACTCATACAAGCAGGGTCCGCGGGATGGGCCTCATGTTGTAAATGAAGAGTTCACAGGAAGAAAAGGGCGAGATGGGATACCCAGGAGGCTAAAAGGCATAGAACAATCCTTAAAGAACAAACAAGGAAGGGGAGACCAGGGTAGCATGGCTTACAAAGAACTGTCTGTGTCCCTTGACGTTCGTCTGCCCGTGGGATTCAAAGTGCCAAGATTTAACTTGTATGATGGGTGTGGAGATCCGGTAGCCCATTTGTGGGATTATTGCAGTGAAATGAGAAGTGTTGGCGAGAAAGATGATTTGTTGATGGCGCCCAGGAAGGGATCAACAATAGACTACACTATCCCGGCAAGGGAACTCAAAAATACAAGTATATACGTCCCGGCAAGGGAACTCAACAACTATAACCAAACTTGTTCCAACATCTAACTATCTCAACTATAACTCAACTACTTTCAACATCTAACCACCTCAGCTATAACTAAACTTGTTACAACACCTAACTACCTAGCTATAACCAAACTTGTTACAACACCTAACACAAAGAATCATCAACCTAAGCGTCCGTAATATCAATTAAGAACACAATGCAAGGGAACCTCAATCAACAATAGCCCGGAAAGGGGGCAACATAATGATCTCTTCTCTTTCTCACTTTTACTTCACAATTCATTTCACAACTCGAGCCAATGCTCTAGAGTTTCAATTATCACTTATACTTTCACAATTCGTTATACAATTGGAGCCAACGCTCTTCAATGTTCATAGGTCACAATTCTTTCCACAACTTTACACAACAAATAGAAATCTTCACCAAGGCATGAATAATACAACGAGATCATGAAAATCACAATATAAGACTCACGGTCATGCTTGACACCAACGTATAGATACTCATCACCATGCCTATACGTCGTACTCAACAAGGAACAAATAGCAAATAGGACCAACTCCTAATCCCTCAAGCTAAGGTTAGACCAAACACTTACCTCGATGCCACGAACACAACTCAAGGTTCAATTATAGCTTTACCCCTTGATTCCACCGCTAATTAGCTCGTATCTAGTCACAAGTTACTTAGTTACATCAATAAACGCTACATGAATTAACCCCAATGCATAAAAATGAGTTTTCCAAAGTTTTACCCCAAAAAGTTAAAAATAGCCCCCGTGCCCACATGGTCAAAACCTGAGGTTCGAACTAAAACTCGATTACCCATTCCTCCACGAACCCAAATATATGATTTATTTTGAAATCGAACCTCAAATCGAGGTCCAAATCCCCAATTTTTGAAAAACCTAGGTTCTACCCAAAGCACTCAATTTCCCCCATGAAAATCTTTAATATAAGTTGAAATCATGTTAAAAGATGTTAATGATTGAAGAAAACTAGTTAAAAACGAGTTACAATTGATTTGGAGAAGAGGGAATCCTTGAAAAATCGCCTAAGCGTGTTTATGTTTGAGGGAATATGAAAAAGGGTTTTAAAACCGGTTAAGTATAAAAGTTGCAGGTTGCAGATATGGGAATTGCGAACAATTGCGAACCCCGACCCTTGATAATCTGGGAAATGCGATGCGAACCCTTCAGAAATCCCAAACTTTCGCATTTGCGAAACTATTGTCGTATTTGCGACTTCGCATTTGCGATCCCTGGCCAATATGCAAACCTTTGCATTTGCGAAGAAAACCTCGCATTTGCGAGCCAAGGCATGCCTGGGTTGGTTTCGCATTTGCGATTCAGCCTTCGCATTTGCGAGCCAGGCTTAGCAAATGCGAAGCCTGCCGGCCTGTTCATACCAGCAAAATTTTTCTGCAGTTTCTAAGTTCAAAATGCAATTCGTGGCCTATCCAAATCTTACTCGAGCCCTCGGGACTCCAAACCAAATATACACACAACCCAAAAACATCATACGAACTTGTTCGTGTAATAAAATCACCAAAATAACCTCAATAATAACGAATTAAATCTCAAAATCATAGAATTTTCTCAAACTTCTTAAAACATCAACTTTAGCACTTTAGGTCCGAATCACGTCAAATGACATCCATTTTTCACCAAATTTTACAGAAATATCTTAAATCATATATAAGACCTGTAACGTGCATCGAAACCAAAATACGGGCCCGATACCATCACGTTCTAATCAATTTTCATTTCAAATTTCTTTAAACAATTTCAGAAAATAATTTTCTTTGAAAATTCATTCCTTGGGCTTGGAACCTCGGAATTCGATTCTGGGCATACGCCCAAGTCCCATATTTTCCTACGGACCCTCCGGGACTGTCAAATTACGGGTCTGGGTTCGTTTACCCAAAATGTGGATCGAAGTCAAATTAGCTCATTTTACAGTCAAAATTTATCATTTTTCACAGATTTTCACATCTAGGCTTTCCGGCTACGCGCCCGGACTACGCATGCAAATCGAGGTAGTGCTAAAAGAGATTTTAAGGCCTTAGAATACAAAATTTCATTTTAAAACAAGTGATGACCTTTTGCGTCATCACAATTGAGTTCAACCATCATGATAGCAAAGAACTTATTAAATTTTACACTCCCCGGGTAGTCCAGGCGTCTAGTAAAAAATTGAATAATTCTTTCAATCCATACATCTAATGCAATAAATAATTTTAACATATTCTCGAACTATAAGTCTCCTGGTAGTCAGGCCGCTCATTATAAACAAGAAATAAGTAAAATTATTTACTTTGATGGATATCTCTATAATAAAATATCTTATATTTTATTATTTAAGAACCCAAATTTTAGTAAGAGGGAATTGTTGCAAAAACAGCTTTTAATAACATGAAGATCAAATCTTTATAGCATGTGAATTTAGTTCAAGTTGTCTATATGCTTAGTCCTAAATTGATTTACATCACATGTAATAAATAATTCAAAATTATGTAACGAATAAGCATGTGACATAAAAACGAAATTCAACATCTTCTAACATGTTTATCTTATAATCACATAAAAATAATTCATACCAGAAAATTATTATTAATTAACATCTCATGAACTAATAACAATTAAAATAACAGTAGAATCCAATAACTTATTATAGATTACAATCATATCTAATACAAAAATTTCAAATTCAAGTTACGAGCTATCTCAATAGTTTAACTTATATGTATGTATGTGTGTATATATTATTCACAATAAAATTATATCAATCCATAGCATTCAAACAATTTGACTATTGCATAATACACATATATTATGGTTTGAACTCTTCAAATATAATCTTAAAATATTTCGTAAATAAATTTTAGACACAATAAACCACGACTCTGATACCACTACGGGATTGCGTATAGGTGTTCGTAACACGCATCGGAAGACAATAATAATCCTAGGCAGATCTTTTAGTGTTTAAAATTTATTTACATGTCAAAAATCGAATCTAAGATGTACCTGGTGAAGAGAGTATCGTTCCAAATATTCTTCGATAGTGCGAAGACTCTATGTGTATCCACACCGAGACCGATCCTTGCTATCAACTCTTGATCAATGAAACCCGCGAACAAATTGAACGAAAAACTTGTGCTGAAATTTTTCTCAAAAATCTCAACTCAAATTAGAAGAACAAGAAACACTTTTCTTGTAATTGTATTTTCTCTCTTGGCTTGGTATTGCACTCTCACTTTCACAAAGTATTTTTTCTTCTCAAAAATTAATCATGGCAAATTTTCTCCATCACCCTTTATATAGCATCACCTATAAACCTTTTTCCTATTTGATTGGGGTAATAACTTACTTAGGGTAAAAATTTATTCCAAAAAT
Organism: Nicotiana sylvestris; assembly: GCF_000393655.2. Classification (NCBI taxonomy): domain Eukaryota; kingdom Viridiplantae; phylum Streptophyta; class Magnoliopsida; order Solanales; family Solanaceae; genus Nicotiana; species Nicotiana sylvestris. The sequence goes on from NC_091064.1 coordinate 214,622,866, forward strand.
AAACTTTAATTGAATTTTATGGAAAATTGGAAAATCACGTAACGTGACTGCCGAATCCATTCCTCCTAACTCAAAGTTGGATTCTCGTCCATCCAACTTAACGTTGGATTCAACTTATACGTCGCTTTACAATTCCAAATCAAACATTATAAAAGTTTTCCAATGGAAAATATATATCCCATTCCTAATGGAATTCATGTGCATGCCGTAGTCCTTTTTGGACTTTCATCTCCAATTCAAAATTGGTAAGGAAATTGATATTTTTATATAACCTTTATATAAATTAACACAGTTTTATATTATATATATCACACATATATTTCAACCAAGAGATATAATTTAATTTTTTATTCTAAATAGAAAATTTCAATTTGCTCACAATATTAATTATATCCTCTGTGCTAGCAAAGAATATAATAATATTTCATTTGGACTAAAAACTCTATTTGACTAATTAAATTCTTTAATTTAATTATCAAATAATAAAGTAACTAATCCTTTACCAAAGATCAGAACACTCGTTAGTGTACGATCCTATAGGTGCAACACTGAGCCGGTAGTAAATTGATCATAATCGATATACTAATCAAGGGTGGCGTCTAGCAACACTCCTTAACGACCGGATAGCATGAAGTATACAATTTACTCTCAAGAACCCGTACAAGAATAATGTAGTATTTCCTTCTGTCCTTATAGCTCTGGATCATCCTAGGATATGGTTTAACTGTCAAATCTTAATAGGCGACCAACTATGTGTTCACGTCAAATATAATCGACCATTGAATGACCTAAGAAACTCTTTTCTTCTATCATTCAATTGGCTTGGCCAAAGTCTTAATTTGGTCGTTTATAATTCATGACAACATGGAGCTTAAACTCATTACCAAGATTTGACAGATTCCATCTTGACCAATCATTAATTCTACAAGTATTTAATCGTACCCAATATCCTTCCATGTTACGACCCCAACCCCAGTCGTGATGGCGCCCAACACACTGCTAGGCAAGCCTGACCAATTAACAACCTCAACCCATTTCTTATATAGTTCATTATTAGCTAACACCGTTAAATTTCCAAAACACCATATTAACAGTCTGAAACCAGAGTTAAATAGGTGGAGTTTCAAATGATAAAACTACTACTACATAGCCCATATAGATCCGGTGTCACAAGTCTGAGCCTCTAATACCAGTTTATCACCCTAATACATATCAATCTAGGGAATGCGGATAAAACAGAAGGATAGAAAGGAGAGATCAGGGCTGCGGACGCCATGCAGCTACCTCGATGCTCCCGGATATGCACTATTCAACTGAAAATCCTCACTCAGCCTCAGATGCTCCTGGATCTGCACGCAAGTAATGTGAGTACTCCGACCCAGTGAGTAATAAGCATAAATAATGACTAAGAATAAGAAATCACGGAGAAACACAAAGTAATATATAATGCGACATTTTAAACAAGTAATATGAAAGCAATAAACCAATGGAAACAAAATATGAAAATGCTACAACAAATAAGCAGTTAAGTGACAGACATATAAAGAAAATCAACACATAGAACGATACCCTATAGTACCCACTGCGGCGTGCAGCCCGATCCATACATTTATCGTCGACGGCGCTCACTGGGGGTGTGCATACTTCGGGAGGGGCCCCTTACGGCCCAAGCGCAATATCAAGCCATCTCGTGGCATCAAATCTAGGCCCTCTGCCTCATATCAATATCAGTATAACACTGCTGCGGCGCGCAGCCCGATCCCATAGTATCCTCACATCTGGCCCTTGGCCGTACTTAGTCCAGAAATCATATAAGCCCCTCAGGCATTAGTAAAATATTAGTTCTAAGCCCAAAACATCTTTTAATTATCATTTTAGTTTCAAAACTGAGTAAAAAGTGGTTGAGTTGTAAAACAGTGGAAAACGGTACGACTGGGTTCAAGTAGTAAGTCAATACAGTGAGGAAATAGTGATAAAACTCCCCGGAGAGTTCAAATAATTGGCACGAAGACCAAATATGGCAGTCAGTTCAAACATTGATGAAAACAAATAAGTTTGAACCAAAATACGCGGTAAAAGAATCACTCGGGACGGACCAAGTCACAATCCCCAATAGTAAACGACCCCACGCTCATCATCAACCGCGTGTCTCACCTCAATATAGCACTACAATGTACAAATCCAGGGTTTCAAACCCTCAAGACATCATTTACATTCATTACTCACCTCGAACCGGCTAATTCTTTAGCTCGTGACGCCTTTGCCCCTCGAATTGGCGTCCACGCGCGTCGAGTCTATCCAAAATCAGAACGAATACGTCACAATATGCTAAGGGAACAAAGCCCAAGCAAAAACATTCGAAAAATATCAAAAATCCCGAAATTAGCAAAACCCGAGCCCCGGGCCCACGCCTCGGAATCGGGTAAAATTTATATTTTGGAATACTCATACCTTCACGAGTCTATCCATACCAAAATTATCCAATTCCGATACCATTTGGTCCTTCAAATCATCAGTTTATATTTTTGAAATGTTTCCCAATTTTCTTCGCAAATTCCATCCCAAATCATGAATTAAATGATGAATTCAATGATAGATTCATGTACTCTAGCCAAATCTGAGTTAGAATCACTTACCCCGATGAATTTCTTGAAAAACCTTCAAAAAATCGCAAAAATTCAAGCTCTCTAGGTCAAAATATTAAATAAAACCCAAAACCTCGTAGTATAGAGTACCCCTCAGATTTCAGCCTCCGTGGTCCGCACCGAACCACTACGGTCCGCGCAAAAGCACCGCGGTCCGCGCAAAACCACCGCGGCCCACACAAAAGAACCGCGGTCGCATTTCATGTTGTGCGGTCCGCGCCGCACATACCGCGGCCGCACTCCTTTTTGTGCGGTCCGCGCGGGTGAGTTCCGAGGCCTGCAACCCTTCTGGACCTGCTACAACTATGATTTTTGGCCTAAAACATCTCGGAACCTACCCGGAACTCCCGAAACTTCAAACCAATTGTACCAACACATCCCATGACATCGCTCAAACTTGTTCAAAACCTCGGGATGCTCACAACATCATCAAATCACCAATTTAACAGGGGACTCAAGCCTAAGAACTCCAAGAACTCTTAAATTATGTTTTCGATCAAAAAGTCTATCAAATCTCGTCTGAATGACCTAAAATTTTGCACACACATTCCAAATGACACAACGAATCTAATATCACTCTCGAAATTCCATTCCGACCCCTATATCAAAATCTCGCCTATCAACCGGAATCGCCAAAATATCAACTTCGCCAATTTAAGCCTAAATCTTCTCTACAACTCCAAAACTCATTCTGATCGCGCTCCTAAGTCACAAATCACCTCCCGAAGCTAACCGAACCATCAGAACTCACTTCCGAGCCTTATAACACATAAGTCAACATCCGGTTGACTTTTTCCAACTTAAGCCTTCTTAAAAGAGACTAAGTATCTCATTTCTTACCAAATCATCTCCGAACTCGAACTAATCCACCCGATCACATAAAACACGGATAACGAAGCGTAAAGAAGCTAAAATAGGGGAAAACGGAGTAGTAACTCATGAGACGACTAGTCGGGTCGTCACATCCTCCCCAACTTAAACAAATGTTCGTCCTCGAACGAGTCAAGAAACATACCTGAAGCCTCAAACAGGTGAGGATATCTGCTCCGCATCTCCCGCTCGGTCTCCTAGGTAGCCTCTTCCACGGGCTGACCTCTCCACTGCACTTTCACTGAAGCTATATCTTTTGACCTCAACTTTCGAACCTGATGACCTAAAATTGCTACTAGCTCCACATCATAGGTTAAATCATCATCCAATTGAACCGTGCTGAAGTCCAAAACATGAGACGGATCCCCAATATACTTCCGGAGCATAGAAACATGAAATACCGGAGGCATACTCGACAGGATGGGTGGCAAAGCAAGCTCATAAGTCACCTCCCCAATCCTCTGATCACCTTAAAAGGCCCA